>NW_022914758.1:1678-2563 GCF_012274545.1 Fukomys damarensis
GTACCAAAAAATAAAAAACAAAACAAAAAAACAAAAAGAGAAAACACAGCAATGTCCCCATACCCACTACTCTGTTGCTCCATGAAGAATTAGAGAAAGTGAGAAGAATGAAAGATGGGTGCAGAAATGAGAAGCCAGAAGTCTGACGAGAGTGCAGTGAGGGCTCTGGTTCAGTTGAAAACAATAACAATGCCTGTTAATAGCAAGGAATTAATAAATAGTGAAAAGAAAGTAGGAACACTAAGTACATTTCTTATGTTTACTGTGAGCCAGACCCTACATTTTATCTTGCAGTGATTATCTGAATTAAGTTATAATTGTTTTATTTCAGTCATGTTTACTTGCTTAAGCATAAAAATAAAATGTGTGTATTTTCCACTCACTAAAACACTTATACTCCCATTGCAGCCTTCCATTCTCCCAGGGTAGAGGGTTTTCAGGACAGTATCATCACCCTAACCCAATTCTGCAGCTACTCAGTCAGTCTTGGAGATTTAGAGGATCTGTTGTGTAACCTTCTGTCTGAATTGCATTTCCTTTTAATGAGAAATTAAATTATGTAAAGAACATAAATCTCAAGTGAGCATAAATTGCAATATTAATGAAATCTCACACATGTGTACTCTTTTGTATCCACATTCTAGGTTAAGATACAGGACACTTCTAACACCCTAAAGGCTCCATTTATGATTCCTCATAATTGATATGCCCAAAGGCAAATATTCTGACCTCCATCATCATACATTAATTCCCTTTATGAATTCCATGCAGATGGATTCATATCTTCTTTCTTTTCACTTAAAATGAAATCCATAAGGTTCATTCATGTTGTTACACATAGTAGTTAATCCATTTTGCCATGTAAAATTTTACTGTATTAATACC
>NW_022914759.1:0-310 GCF_012274545.1 Fukomys damarensis
TCCTCAAGGAGGAGGACAAAATAGTGACATCTGGTAAATCATAATTTCATATACGTATATATGGATGTATATGTATTACTATAAACATTTTTTCATGTTAGCAGTTTTTAATTAAAGTTGTATAGAAGAGCACTTTATTCATGCATCTTCTCATTTCTTCCTTATGTTTGCCCTTTTCCTTTCCTACGTTGCGAGATTCAGCTTTAAATTCCAGGATCTTTTTGAGATCTCGTACAGTGTGAGCCTCGTGATACCTGCCTTCTGGGGTGAATGCCCACATGGACCTGCTGTGCCATTTGCCTTTTCCCGC
>NW_022914760.1:0-214 GCF_012274545.1 Fukomys damarensis
TGACATATTTTTGAGCCATAAATTGGAATTCACTCTATGTGCTACTTTTCTTGCTTTTCTCAAGTAGGAATATGTCATTGGCAGTTTTTATCCACTTAATTTAAATATGAACGTTTTTGTGTGGTCTTCAAGATATTTCTTGAAGATAACTTAATGAACAACACCTTTTGGAGAAATATCAGGAAAGATAAGGTACTAATTGTCCAATACAGCT
>NW_022914761.1:0-400 GCF_012274545.1 Fukomys damarensis
GAATAATTATTACATAATAATTAAAAGAGGGTATAATTTTGCTTTAGACCAAATGAGCAAAAAAAATTTCAGAACAAAATAACAAGAGGAAATGGTGACATTTTTTTAATTAATTTAAAAAATTGAAAAAAGTTAAAATTCTAAAAAGAGTAAATATAAAATAGACAACATTTTAAAATCTAAGGGAAATTAAGATGAGGATAATATAGGGGTTTTTAAAAACTTTCACTCCTTTTAAGCGTTTTTACAAATCCCATCACTGTTGAAAGTCTAAAATATTCTTATTTTAGTGCTGTGACACTTTAGCCTCTGTGCTTCTGGGTCTCACTAAGAAAATTTTTTCACCTTTACTTTAACTTCAGTTACTCTATTAAGTGGTGGAATTGTTTGATCCTTTTAT
>NW_022914762.1:0-225 GCF_012274545.1 Fukomys damarensis
CCATTTTTCCATGGCTATTTAGCTACCTCGATGCTCATTCTTTGTTTCTTTTGGCTTCCAATGAATGCTATCAAGTTATTTTTTATTAAAAATTAGGGCTCTGCTTATTAATCATGCTTCTGTTTCTCTCCTCCCTTTGCAGGTTTCTCATTTGACTTTGGTTTTGAAGTGTTTACAAGGTAGAGTGTAGTTACGTGGGCATATGGATGTGTTGCCTTCTGTGTG
>NW_022914763.1:0-447 GCF_012274545.1 Fukomys damarensis
CTTTAAAGCTTTTGATTGTCATCCTGCAAATAAAATTATGGAATTTCATGTTGATTCTCTGTATACTATCTTTGAGACCAGGTTTGAATACACCAACTAAGCAAAGTAGTAGAGCTTTTGAGTATTATGCTTTTGAGTTAGCACACTGAATACAGACTCTCTGTTTACACCCATACTAATACAACGTGATCCAACATTATACCTTTACCAAGATCCTACATAGAGACTAAATCACTAGTATGAACATCATATTTGACATATACTTTGAAGTTTCTATTATAATAATAAGCAAATACAGCAATAGCAAGGAAAGATCATATGTAACTAAATACTGTTAAGAGGGTTAATCAGTCATTTAACAAAGCTTAAACCTTTCTCCTGAAACATTTCTAGATATTTACAATGGCAAAACAGATTATATTATTGTAACTTATAATGTAAAAAAAA
>NW_022914764.1:0-625 GCF_012274545.1 Fukomys damarensis
ATCATTTGCTTTTCACTTCTTTGTCTCCTCTGTCTTATCTATTCTTTGTCCAGGGGATAATTACGAAAATATTACTCCATTTTCAAAGGTCTATATTATATATTAGTGAAGGAAATAAATCCTTAGATTTCAAAAAAGTGATTTTTTTTGATCCAAAGTATGATTGCCTTATTTTTCCACTTCCACATGAAGTTTAAATAAATTATCTGAGAGCTAAATGTAAAGACATAGCATACACTTGGACCAGATACTTTTTCTTTTTTTTCTCTCTGCAGATATGGATTCCACATATACAATTTATGATTATTTCTCTCTGCAGATATGGATGTCCACATATACAATTTGTGATTATTTCTCTATGTTTTATGTAGGCAAATGTCATAAAGAGGCCAAGAAATGTTGATCATTCAAAATGTTTGGTATGTACTGAATTAGTGTATTTTAGACGAGTTTTAAAATTCTTCGCCATTAGCCACAAATATACAACATGTAGCATTTGAAGATAAATGGGCTTTATCATTAAAATGAATGAAGCAAATAAAAAGATAGCATAGGAAGCATGGTAATACATCCACGTATCACCTAAAGATTATAGTTCTAATTTCTTGATCTTATCAATGGGAAA
>NW_022914765.1:0-260 GCF_012274545.1 Fukomys damarensis
CTGGTATGTGAACAAGCTCTTGTTTCATTTTTTTGTGTTTGTGACTGAATGAACCCTTTTTTTGTTCCCCGACACTTCTCTCTCAGGCTCTGTGTTTTTTTGTTTGCTTCTTTGCTTGTTTGTTTGTTTGTTCATTTTTTGGCTTGAGGTTCCAGACCTAGACTTGGTAACACAGTGACTATGTGACCCAGTCCTGACCAACAAGACACAAGGGGAGGTCAGCTGAGGGGCTGCTGAGGGCCTTGTTGCTGCAAGGGACA
>NW_022914766.1:0-1741 GCF_012274545.1 Fukomys damarensis
TTTTTTTTTTCCAACTCTGAGACACTGAAGAAGTATTATGAGGCCAGGAAACATATCTCTGGATCTGGAGATATGTCTGAATTTACTAGCATTTATTTTTAATTTATGACCCTTTATTCTGCAGCCTATCGAGCCAATCCTGAAAACAGTGCATAGCATATAACAAAAGCTCAATAAGTACTTGTGGAAAGAAAAACAAAATGAGTGACTCCTCATCGAAGCGCAATTAGCTACTACCATGATTAACTTCAGTGAGGTAAGTGTGCTTATAAGAAAGTTCCATGGCAATGATCACATTAAGAATAGCAATCTACACTGTATACACATCATGTTCAAACTGCAAGAGTGACCTGATTTTAAGCACTTGATATATGCCAAGTTCAGCACTAGTTATTTTGATCCTCAATATCCTTCAAAATAGAAATGACTTTTCTGGGCTGCGGATGTAGCTCGGTGGCACTATGCCTGCCTGGCAAGCTCAAGATCCTGGGTTCGATCCCTGATACCAAAAAGAAAAAGAAAAAGAAAGAAATGACTTTTCCCAATTTGAAGACGAGACATTGTCCTTTCCATTTTGAAGATGGGGAAACTGAGCCCCCTAATCCTAAGTAGCAGTGGAGGGATCTGATCCTTCAGACAGCAGAATTCAAGGTGATGCCTTTTCTATCATACTATCCTTTCTCCAGATTTCTCTGTGAATTAGTACCTGTTTTTTACAATAAAATGAATACATTAGTGGTTCACTTATCAAAAATAAGTGCGGATACTTGAATGCAACAATAGGCAAAACAATTGATATGTCAAATTATTGTCATTTTTTAATCCTGAAAGTTAACTGTGGAAGCAACTAAAAGAACTCGATGGGTAAATGAGTTTAGAGTAAGACATAAAAATTTAATTGTAGAGACCAAGAAAACTAAAATAAATGAGACGTGAAATACTAAAACCAGTCTTTTTTCTGGGCAGTGTGTGGGGAGGTTAGGCTAAAAGACACATAGCCGATGCCTTAATTTGCATATCTGTCAAACAGAATCTGTAGGATTCTCTGAAATAGTATATGCTAAAGTGCTCTAAAACTTTGCAAAAGCCATGGAGATGTAAGTCACTATTAAATTCCCAGTGGTCAGGAATTCTGCTCATTTCATTTTAACGTGTTCATAAGTCAGGATCTGGGTGCTAGCTTTTATGACAGTATGTGGACAATCAGAATAGGGTAGCCAGGGATTTCGCTCAGCAGCTCTGCCTCCTGCCTTGTAAGCACAAGGACCCGCGTTCAATTCCCGGTACCAAAAAAAAAAAAAGAATAGGGTGCTCACAGTCCGACAGCCACAGAAAGATGGACTTAATATTCCTGAAGCTATTCTCAGATGTATGTCACACATCAAGATTAGAATCTGGCTTTAAGAAACGCCAAGATTAGGGTGCAAAATGTGGGGTTTTGCTATTGTAGGTAATAGCTTCAAAGATAGCCATGTGAATGTTTAACCAACATTTTTCTGGAGAGTTTTCTGGTAAATAAAAGATGCTGCTCACTTTTTCTCTTCCTTTTTGTCTTTGTAATGAGAATGTGTTATATATGTGTGTGTGCATGTAACCAAACCTGAGACAGGTCCCGAGATCTTCAAATTAACTTTCCATGTTGTGAGGGAACTTCGGCCAACAGTGCATCCAAAGAATTAACAATAAGATGTTAAGATACTGCTAGAAGATCAGAATACTAATGAATAGGAAGCATATTTTA
>NW_022914767.1:0-657 GCF_012274545.1 Fukomys damarensis
ACACACACACACACACACACACACACACACACACAATTTCATGTAATTTTTACTTAAGTTTTTCAGAATCCCCAAGCCTGTTTAAATGCTGAAAGGAGATATTTTTTTATCCTTCTGGTCTTTAAATAGTTCTTTCTGAAAAATTTAGTTCTTCAGTACCATAGAAGCTCGGATGAATTTCCAATTATCTATTTATAAATGGAATTCTGACCTCGCTGTTGGAGAGGTCTTGCCTAGAGTGATCGCTCAGCCATATGGCTGAGAAAATGAAGTGGTAAGTTTATTCTTCTGAGATATATGTTGATGCCTCAGCTAATTAGTCTTTTCCAAATTTGTGTCACTGCCATTAGGAGACATAGAACAGAGAATCTGTGATGCAACAACTGACTTTGAAATGAATCCAGGTAGATCAACCGGTAATCTTAGTTGGGAGACTTATCAGTGAAAATCTGTAATTTTGAATTATGAGATTAATCACTGGTGTTTTCACTTGAGCAAGAATACTTTTATACCACAGATTTATTGTGTATAATTGTAATATAAAAATTCCTAAGTGTATTTTTTGGGTGTGCCTGTTTCTACTCTCATACTCCTTGTTTCTTGCTGTTAAAACTACATTCATCTTTTTTTTTTTTTTTTACTTTATTTTTTCCCCTC
>NW_022914768.1:0-243 GCF_012274545.1 Fukomys damarensis
CTGCTTTATGATACGTAGTAGTGACCATGCTTTATCAGAGCTGTTTTTAATGATGTTAATCTAGAATGTTTTCTTTCCAGATGATGATTAAGATGCTAATAAAAAAATGGTGCCAGGTAGCACAACAGTAACAGAATTTTGCTGTTTTCTGGGTATTATTCTTTTCTTTGTTTTTTTTGTTTTTGTTTTGTTTTTTTAATGGAGTGTGCTGGATGTCTATAATTTTGTTCAGATGACTGCAGA
>NW_022914769.1:0-204 GCF_012274545.1 Fukomys damarensis
GGATAATGACAACTTTTGTATATGTACCAATTCCCTGTGATGAACATATATATTAGGTATCACACACACACACACATACACACACACACATAAACAGAAATAAAAAGCTAAAGAGCAAAGCATAAGCTTTGTAAATATGTAAGATATTGTGTTATTTGGTTTATTATTTACGTGCAAGGTTTAACATTACAGGACATTTCTAGG
>NW_022914770.1:0-526 GCF_012274545.1 Fukomys damarensis
CAAAGTGGTCCCCTTCCCTTCAAACACACTTGCTGCCTAGTTCTTGCCTATTTCTGGAGCAGTGCCGAAGTCCTCTTTTGCGTCTTCACCAGGTATGATGACAAATGCGGTGAACACTTCTTTCACGTGCCATCCGACGGAAAGGCAAGCTGGTAATGACACTCCAGTGCGTCCTCACTCACCTCACCACCGTGGCTCTTCCCTCATGTCAAATCGACCGTGAAAGGAACGCACCGTGAATTGTCATCATGACGGCCGGGACAGCACAGCTGAAGACCATCAGGAAAGAGGGCCTCCAGAAGGGCTTCGAGGAGGCAAAAATGACGGATGGGACAAGTGTGTCTGAAAGGAAGGGGAGGACTTTTAAGAGGGTTCATAGCAATGCGTCTTTTATTGTAGTAAAAGTTTTATTATAATACATTTAAAAATGTTTTTAATATTCACCGTATTTTCAACCACACTGTGTCATTATGAACACGAGACAATATTTGCAAACCACATTTCTGCATTAGCTCTGCACAATGAA
>NW_022914771.1:0-3905 GCF_012274545.1 Fukomys damarensis
ACCTGTCCTGGAACTGAATAGAGAGGGTGGATGTCTGAGAGGGAAGTCAATTTGAAAGGTGACTCACAGATTTGAGTGCTGCCCAACCATGACCACCTTCCTGCTCTCCAAGTCTCCAGGAAGCTTCTCTTGCCGTGACAGGACCTTCTCTAGCTGCATCAGCTCCCGATCACCCACTTCGCCCCATCCCTCAGACAAGGCTACTGTATGTATTTACTCTGGATTTTAAGGGTGTCCCAGTACTACCCCCACTCTGGCATCCGCACCAGAAATCTACCTCAACTTAAGAGGCAATAGGTACAACAGCCTCTCTGATGTGTAGCAAACCTGTCTGCTCCTTTACCCGCGTTCTGTAGCCTGGGTGGAATTTCAGTTCTGCTGCTTCCTTAGTTGAGTGACAGTGGCCAAGTTTTGCCTTTAGAACCTTAGTTTCTCTTCTGGGAAGAGAAACCTTTGCCTTGGATGTGGAGTGGTGTGCCCTCAGCACATGTCCCTTCAGAGACCACGGCACAGTTCACCACCATGCCTGCTTACAAGGACCTTCCTCCTTTTCAGGGTGACTGTACATAGTCTGCTCAGCTTGGAAGCAGAGTTCTTGGATGGCTCCATTTTGGAGAGGCAGCTTGAGATTTGGAATTAAAAGACTGGGGTTTAATTCGTGACTGAGTTTTTATATCTTGGCTGAATCTGTTTTTATGTTTTTGAAATAAGATTTGAGCCATGTTCGATTCTTCCTGGGGTTGCTCTGGTAAAATAAAGACAGTGAGTGGGCGATGAGTCACCCTCTAAGCAAAGACCGTCAGGAACATGGTTATAGTCAAACAAAATTGATTGTTTTTAGGTTTTAGTTTTTTTTTTTTCCCATAGGCAGTCTTTGTAACAGTTTGTCAAGAGAGGAACTTAAGCAATTTGGTTTTGTGTTAGGTGGTTTGGGGGAAGACTAAAGAAAAAAAAAATCTATACTGTGTAAGCTGCTGTCAAGAAGAAGGGAAATCCCATGGTGGTGCATCTTGATTTTGCACAGGAGATCAGCAAAACAGAATGGAACAGAGCTGTACTTTGTAAGCAAGTGGCAGATGTTCCTGATTAGCAGGAGAGGGGAATTTTGTGAACCCTTTGTGGTTCACAGAGTAGTTTTATTTGACTTAAAAATGGCTTTCTGTGTTATACGGGAATGATTTTGTTTCATGCTGCCGTCCTGCAGGATGGTCAGGGGGATACACCATGATCTGCTGTGTAAGACAGCTTTCTCTTTGTCAGCAGCATCCTTTGTGAGTCTCATGGTTTTCCTTTCATACTTTTCCTCTAGTGTACTGTGTTTCTACTCAAACCAGTTTTGCCTTGCTCACTGGGAGCTCTGTGAAAAATCTGAAGACATTTGGGCTTTATTTTCAAGATACCCAAATACATACACCCACAGTGTTTGTAGGATGTATCAGAGAGTTCATAGGTCCCTACAGTCATGGGCTGGCAGGTAGAAGGGGTCACAGCTGTCTACCTAGGGGCATCTGCACCTGCCTGGTACATGGCCCTGCACAAGGGGTAGCTGCAGCAAAGGTAAACTTAGAACATAGGACAGCAAGATCTGCTGGATCATCACAGCGGTGAGGACAGGTGTGGCTGTAGGAGCTCTCCCAAACATTCACTTCTCTGGTTCCGCCCTGGCCCTTCCACTCCCAGGCTGGTGTACTCCTTCCACCAATGCGTCTTCACTCTTCAGAAATAGAGTTTCCCAGTGGGTAGTACCACATGGTCATCTTCACTCTTGAGCCACTTTCTGCCTAGGTTCATTTTCTGGCCTTGCTTTGGCTCAGCCGTAGGGCCCTGGCAGGACCTGGTGAGGGCAACCAGGCAGAGGGAGACACGTCCAAAAAGAACAGGCACACTGCCAAGATTAGGAGAGGGCTTAGGATGTGACATTCACCTCAGGAGAAAGATCAGAAACACACACACTACCTGGAAAGTACTGAGCAGTAATATAGAACAAATACAACCAATAGTCATAAAGACCTAAGTGAAGATACGGGTCACATGACATAGCAAGAGGTGACATGAAAACCATGAAGTAGAAATATTAAAATGAACAATACAAGCATTGGTATAATAGATACAATATGAAGTGTGACCACCATGGTAAATGTAGCTAAGCAAATACTGGGAAACTGGGACAGTGGCATAAAGGACACTTTTGGGCTTGGTAACCTTGGACAGAGAAATTGAGACTTGAAATGGGAGTTATAGAGCATTAATGACAAAAGGACAAAGTTTTCCAACTCAAAATTGCATTGCACAGATTGCACTCTTGCTTTGTATGTCCCCAAAGCAACTCATTGACACAGAAATAGGCAAAGAGGAAGGGAAGAAATGGATGGCAGCTTACGATGCCTGAGAGAGATAACTACTGACATGGACTTTAATGTCAAGGTTTACTGAGAAGTCATGTCCCATCTCATGCTTGGATTTCAACTAATGAGATCACCTAATCCTCTTCTTTGTACATTTTTAAAACAAAGGCTTCTAGGGTGGGTTAGAAATATATGGAGTGCATCCACAGATAAATGAGGAAAATAAGATATGTAAGCAATGATATATTATTCAGCCACAAAGAATGAAATGGTGTAATTTGCAGAACAAAGAATGGAACTGGAGGCCATGATGTTAAGCGAGATAAACCAGACACAGAAAATTGAGTATTGTGTGTTTTCTCTCACACATGGAAACAAACAAGATGGAGGGAGAGGCCTGAAAATAGAATAGGGTCCTCAGGGAAGGAGAAGGGGACTGAAGGGAGTCAGAAAAGAACATAGAAGTTGGCAAGGAGGGTAGAAATGATTAAAGCTCAATATAATGCATGTGTGGAAACATCAGTGAAAGTCCTCAGTATTGCAGTTAATATATATTAATAATTATTTTAATAAAGAAACTTAAGGAATTGGGCAGAAACACTCTAGTTCCCAAATTTATCTCACTTTTAATTCTTGTGCTTAACTAGCTTTATTTTACAGCCAAACTTTGATTCCGCTGGAGTCGAGGGTGATCTTTTTGGAAGGGAAGATTGTGACAGCCTCAAATGAGATCCCGAGGTCCTCAGGTACCTTTGCAGGTGCCCTGCTCGCTCCTTTATAATCATTCACAAGCTCAGCTACTGAAGTAGTGGACTTCTGCATCTCTAATGTAGCTGTTTGAAACCCCACACTGTATGTTGACAGAAATAGTCACCTTCTGTGTGTCTATGTGGGTGAGAGCATACATTTGTGCACACGCACTTGTGTTTAGGATTTCTGTGTGTGAGTCTAGGCCATTTCCACCGGAGGTCATGTGACTGCAAACACGATGAGGTTCAGATTCTGGAGTTGTTTAGGAGACAGGTGCCACATTGTCTTCTAAGTAGGGGGACTTAGTGTAAAGACTTAGTAGAGTATAACTGAAAGTAACTATAAGAAAAGGTACTATGCTTCACACAGTAGTGGAAAAAGGTGTAATTGAATTCACTTGATAGCCAAGTTCACCAGTTTGCCCTGCCAGAGCATCTCTGCAGCCACAGGTAAAGTTGAATGAGCCCTTCAGAGCAGGGCTAGGCCTTCGAGCTGAAACTGGTAGCCACGGTGTGTGTATGCAGTGGTGTGAGGCACACACACTGCGCAAGGCCCATGGAACAACAGCAGAGAGCTCCAGGGAAAGAAGCGGTTGATAATTTCCTGGGGAAAGAATGGGTCAGCCCTGCCATCTTCTGGCCACGCTGAGAACTGCAGTCAGCTCGGAGGCAGCGCCACCACTTGCATCCCCACCATTCGCTCTTTCCACTTGTTACTTCCAGGCAGCTACTGTGTGCGAGGCCCTGTGTGTGAGGCCCTGAAACAGGGCCTAGGGAGAAAATGAGCATACATTGATTGTAAGCTTACAAT
>NW_022914772.1:0-350 GCF_012274545.1 Fukomys damarensis
AAGGCAGGTTAGGTGCCTCTTAGGTTCTGCCTTAGCCACTGTTATGGCTGGGATCCAGAACGTCCCCCTTTTTGTGTTGAAGGCTTCATTGCGAGCTAATGGGCTTTTGGGAGATAATTGGATCATGGGAGACTAACTTTATCAAGTGGATTAATCCATATGATGAACTCCTCAGCTGGATGGGCTTATTAAGAATTGGGGCCTAGTTACATGAAGCAGGTCACTGAGGATGTGGCTTCAAGGGGTCTATCTTGTTCCCTGGCTCTTCCCTCTCTCTGACTCTTGCTCACCATGAGGTGAATGCTTTGCTCCACCACACACCCTCACCACCACCAGGGTGCTCTATCACA
>NW_022914773.1:0-230 GCF_012274545.1 Fukomys damarensis
GGGCGTCACTGATTCCTTCTGTAACAATACATCCCCGGCCCCTTTTCTTTTCTTTTTCTTTTGGAGGCAAGGATTTCAAGTTACCAAGTCACTCAGGCTGTTCTTGAATTTGAGATCCTCCTGCTTCAGCCTCTGCAGCCACTGGGACCACAACAATGGGCACCTATGTGCTATGTATAGCAGCATGTGCACAGAAAATTGACTTCACTGAACAGTGAACTCATTCTGCT
>NW_022914774.1:0-221 GCF_012274545.1 Fukomys damarensis
TAACAAAACAGATCAATCAGGCTCTAGGAAAATTCAAAACAGAAATAATTTCCCAGATAACTATAGAGATGGTGAACAGAAATGAAAGACGGGATTCAAGACTTCTAGAACAGAAACTGACCAAAAATAGATGAGCTCAGCACCATGATAGAAGCCGTGAAGGCCCAGCATAAGAAAGAAATGGAAACAATAAACACCCAACACAGGAAAGAAATGGAATC
>NW_022914775.1:0-457 GCF_012274545.1 Fukomys damarensis
CTGCATCTCTCGAATGACCAGTGATGTGGAGCATTTTTTCAAATATTTTCTTGCTGCTTTTACCTCTTTGTCTGAGAAATGTCTGTTCATTTCAGATGCTCATTTTTGAATCGGGTCTTTATATTTGTGGGGACTGATTGTTTTGAGTTCTTTATATATCCTTGATAATAGCCCTTTGTCTGAGGAACAGCTGGTAAAAATGTTTACCCACATTGTAGATTGTCTCTTAGTTCTGCTGATGGTTTCTTTTGAAGTACAGAAGCTTTTCAGTAAGATAAGAACCCAGTTGTTGATTCTATCTGCTAGGTTCTGTGCTACTGAGGATTTGTTCATAAAGTCTTCTCCTATACGAATGTCTTCCAGAGATCTGCCTAACATACCTTAAAGCCAGTTCAATGTTTCTGTTTTAATATTTAAATCTTTAATCCATTTGGATTTTAATTTAGTGCATGGTGAA
>NW_022914776.1:0-768 GCF_012274545.1 Fukomys damarensis
ATGACAGATAAAATGGGTCATACTGTTTCATACTGTTCCTCATGACTTTAAATCCTATGAGGGTTTTAAGGGGTTTTTTGGTAGGATTTTTTTGTTTGTTTTATTTTGGCTTTTGCTACTCGTAATTGAACCCAGGTGTGCTTTGCCACTCAGCTACATTCGCAGTTCTTTTCATTTTTTGAGACGGTATCACTAAGTCAGTCTGGATTGACTTCCAACTTGTGATCTTTCTACTTTACCTCCCTAATAGCTGGGATTATGCTCAGTTTGTGAGCTCATTTTTTGTATAGTATCTGCTCTGCTCAATAGGTTTGAAACCTCAGTAGCCAATTTTAGGCATGCCTCAGTGCTAAGACGACAAATAACCAAGCAGTTGCTTTTAATATAGGATGCTAAATAAAACTGTTCTTTTATATATGATGCTAAATAAAAAAAGGTGTTTTCCCCTTTCAGTGAATCTTACTTATAAATTTCTGAGCTGTTATGGTACATTCAATGGAGACAGTGAGCCTAAGCTTGCTGTCAGAAATTGGCATAGTCTACACTAAAAGACAGATGAGGAAGTAGACCAAAGAGAGTTGTTTGGAAAACTGTAATTTCTCTATTCTCCAGCTGGCTTTGGTCTGTATTTTCTGGTAGCAGACACTAGAAAATAAAAGGCTAAATGAAAAAAGAAGCCAAAAATCTATATCATATATCAAATATCTGTCTGTCTATCTATCTATCTATCTATCTATCTATCTATATATATATATATATATATATATA
>NW_022914777.1:0-218 GCF_012274545.1 Fukomys damarensis
GCAGAGAAACTAAGTAATTTTTAAGCTTGTGCATCTGATTTACTTCAGTTGACAGCATGGACTGACTCCAGCTGCACCCACTTTCCTGCCAAAAGCTTCTAGCTTGTCCTTCCTTGAGGATTGTAAAGCAGTGCTTCGTTGGGACTAAACAGCACATGCTCTTTGTCCATTCATCTGTTGATGTCCACTCCCAAGACTGAGCTGTCAAGAACTGTGGT
>NW_022914778.1:0-254 GCF_012274545.1 Fukomys damarensis
GTGGATGAAATTGGAAGGCAGTGTTCTCCATGAATGAAGCCAATAACAAAATGTCAAATAGTTCATGATTCCACTTTTATGAAGTTCCTCAAGTGATAAAATCAGTAGGATGGTGGCTGCAGGTGGATCAGGAGGAATGATGTTCAGTGGCAAAGAGTTTCAGCTGGGGAAGATGAACAGGTTGTGAAGAGGGACAGTGTGAGATAACATAACAGTATGAATGTGCCTAATGCCACAGGCATGTGCTCTTGAAA
>NW_022914779.1:0-211 GCF_012274545.1 Fukomys damarensis
TTTGTATCCAGCTATGCTACTGAATTTGGTTATAAAACCCAGGAGTCTTTTGGTGGAACTTTGAGGGCCTTCTATGTAGAGTATCATGTCATCTGCAAATAATAATTGAACTGTTTTCTTTTCTATCCTTATTCCTTTTATTTCTTTGTCTTGTCTGATTGCTCTGTTTAATGTTTCCAGAACTATATTGAGAAAGAGGGGTGAAAGTGGA
>NW_022914780.1:0-293 GCF_012274545.1 Fukomys damarensis
TGAGCTGACTTCTCCAAGTGCGTAGAGTCTGGGTCTAACAGGCTGTAACTCTGCCCCTAGTCCGTGACTCCTTTGCCTCACCCAAGAAAAATCACCCCACCGTATGTCTAGCCAATAAGATATTGCTCCTCCCATGCTCCTCCCCTATGGTTGTCCACAAGTAAGCTGTATAAACCTGTGCATTTCCTAAATAAAGCGGAAGCATTCCAGAAACCTCCCTGGAGTCTGCTTGGTGATTACGCGCCTTAGCCTCCCAGTCTGAACCCCTAAACCAAACTCCACAGACCAAGCAG
>NW_022914781.1:0-202 GCF_012274545.1 Fukomys damarensis
ACAGAGTTGCAGCACTTTTCTCTGTGGAGTACTTCACATTCATGAAACTGACCACTTTCGCTTAAAGCGGCTAAGCAGCGAGAGAAGGTGTTTCGCGGGGAAAACTGCATTTTAAACGGCTGAAGCCCTCGGCAAAGTCCGTTTGTGTTCTAACATCAAATTGAACCTATCCCCAAGTATACAGAGTTCTGGAGGCTTGTGT
>NW_022914782.1:0-259 GCF_012274545.1 Fukomys damarensis
ACAGTGATTCTACTTGCAATTATCTCAAACTAGGAATTGGCCCAAGATCTATCAACAAAAGAACGAATAAACAAAAAGTAATATATTCATAAATCAAATATTATTCTACAAAGTAAAACAATAACAACTATACAAAAGCACCTTTTGGGGGGTCCCAGGGATCGAACTTGGGTCCTTAAGCTTGCAAGGCAGGCACTGGAACCACTGAGCTAAATCTCCGGCCCTTATACATAGCACTTAAGTAAATCTTAAAAATATA
>NW_022914783.1:0-243 GCF_012274545.1 Fukomys damarensis
AAGTTACTGCTTTCAATACCTTGGAACACTGTGGTTTTAGTCAGATGCTGAGGAGGCTGCTAATTGTTAATGTCCTCAAATGGACTGGTCCAGTCATTGTAGTAAACTTCAAAGTTCAGATCAAATTTGAAATGACAGAACAAATTTTATAGCCGTGGTTACTAAGGACTAGGCTCCAATGAGCAGATTAGAAGGCAGACTATCTTTTGTAAATGATAAAGTGTGTTGACTGCAATCAGTTTG
>NW_022914784.1:0-204 GCF_012274545.1 Fukomys damarensis
AAAATGTAGAGCTTTTTCATTCTAAAATTCTCTATCATTGCTGTATGCACAAATATTACATAAAATAACTAAGTTTAAAATTACAACTCTTTTTGTTTTGCCCAATTATTTCCTTTAAATTTCAGGTTTTTTTAGATTATGGATTTAACATTTAATACAAACAATAAATTACACTTCTTTAAAAAGTCTATGCTTAAGTCAAGG
>NW_022914785.1:0-416 GCF_012274545.1 Fukomys damarensis
GGATGGCTGGGTCAAATAGAACCTCCAGTCCAAGCTCTTTGAGGTATCTCCATATTGTTTGCCACAGTGGTTGCACCACTATGCAGTCCCACCAACAATGGAGAAGTGTTCATTTCTCCCCACAGCCCCTCCAACATTTGTTATTGTGTGATTTCTTGATAGGAGCCATTCTTTGTGGGATTAGGTGGAATTCAGATTCAGTAGAGTAGCTGGATACAAGGAAAACACCCAAATTCAATAGCCTTCTTATACACAAATAACGGACTCACTGAAAGAGAAATAAGGGAATAAAATACTTTTACAATAGCATCCAACAAAATGAAGTATCTAGGAATCAGTCTAACAAAAGAAGAAAAATATCTCTACACTGAAAACTATAGCACTCTGAAAAAAGAAATTGAAGAGGATATAAAAAA
>NW_022914786.1:0-877 GCF_012274545.1 Fukomys damarensis
TAAATATATACATATATGTATGTATTTTACGGAGCAAACGTTTGTGGTCCCCCCAAATTCATATGATGAGCCCTAAATCCCCAACACGACAGTGTTTGGAGAGGAGGTCTTCAGGAGGCAGCTGGGTGATGAAGGTAAAGCCATCAGGGATGGAAACAATGCCCCGATAAGCAGAGACACAACAGAACAAGAGAACAAGGTCTCTGCCGTGTCAGCACAGAAAGAACAGCCATCTACAAACAAGGACTTGGGCCCTCACCAGACACTGTGTCTGTCAGTGCCCCAATCTCAGTCACTGTGCAATCATTTCTTGATTTTTCAGAAATTCTGTCAAATTGCCAAATGTGCCTATGGTCCACAGCTACTTGGGCAGTTGAGGCAGAGGCATCACTTGAACCCAGGAGGTAGAGATGAGCCCGGGCTACATAGGCAGACGTCTCTCAGGAGTAAATAAACCGCCAAACATATTTAAATATAGAAGAACTTCTCTGAATGTTTCTTTGCCACAATATTCTGTTGTTATTTTATAGATGCAATGGTTCCCTGAATATCTCTGATGAGTTCCAGGGATTTCATTGCTAAGTTTTGCTCCTGGGAATGATTTCTGCTGCTCTGAGCTGCAGGCAGGCTCTGTGGGTGTGGGCGCAGGTGGGGACCTGGCAGGGAGGCCTGGCCACCCCTCGGAGCCAAAAGCAGAAGGCTGTCCTCCGTGGATCAGTCCCTCTCTGAGAGCCCTCGGTCCTCCTCCTCTGGTCCCTCCGTTTCTTCAGAGAAACCCTCGCAGCCTGGGTCTGGGGGAAACAGCGGAGCTGCTCCCGTGGAGGTGGAGGAGGCACCTGGGACCCAGCAGGTCTACAGCCAGATCTGCCCAGGCCTC
>NW_022914787.1:0-227 GCF_012274545.1 Fukomys damarensis
ATACATTAGAGAAAGGATAGGGCAGGGTGCGGTGGCTAACTCGAATGATCAGGGAGTGCTTTATTGGAAAGGTGGTGGTTGAATTTTGACAAGAAGGAAGAAACTATAGAGGTGCAAAGGTCCTGAGGCAGAAGTGGACTGGGTGGGAACAAAGAAAAGACCAGTGTCTTGGTGAGGGAGGGCAGCAGTGGGAAGAGTCTTTCCTGGGGGAGGATATATTTTATCAG
>NW_022914788.1:0-1026 GCF_012274545.1 Fukomys damarensis
GCATGGGGTGAGGGTCTATTGCCCACAGCAGGGAGACTGTCCCCAAGCCCGAGGAAAAGCATCGTGCTGGAGAAGGCCAGTCAGACACAGCCCAATTTCACACAGGTGTGAGTTTCATAAAGAAAACTTTCAGACTGGTTCTGCAGTCAGGGCACACCAACTACCAGAAGCAATACTGCAGAGGTCTGGAGAGTCATGGAATAATACCAACTGAGACGGAACTTGCCACAGCCATGAGCCGGCCCAACGAAGTTAATTGGAGAGCCTTCCATTGAACCTCCCCTCTGCGCCGAAGCAATGATTTGAAGTATTGGGTTTTACCTAGAATGGCCGACATGTCGCACTACTCATGAACTGCAGGCAGGAGCAACTTGAGGGGCTCCTCGTCACAGTGTGAGACTGCCAGGCTCCCGGATTTCGAGCCCAGGACAGTGGAGGTACATTTTGCCACTGTGAAACCTGCACTCACACGGCTGGCATCCAGTGTAATATTCAGTTCCTCTTGGACGCATTGTGAGAACCACCCAGCGTCGTTGCCCTTGCAGAGCCAAGTTGATCTGTCGGCTAGCATGATGTGAGGTCACTGTGAGGCTAGGCTCCATCGGGGAGAATCTGTACGAGCAATGGTCAGGCGGGGCACTCCTGCTCTCCACAGCCTGCATACAGCCCTCTGAAAAGGAATGGAGACAGAATCAGAAAGAAAACATCGCTCGGCACAGAAACCGGTTGAAAAGTGAGCAGGGCATTGCCATTCATTGATACCCCCAGGGACTCAGTAGGCCCAAGTCCCGCAGGTGACCCACGAGTTTCTGATATCTCAGTCCTCCTTCAACCTCCCTGCCTCCCTTCAAAGGCCTATTTGGTTCAGGAGCTCACAGAGCCCTCGCTCATACCATTGTGATTGAAGCAGTATAGTCTCTAGCCAGCCAGCCAGCCGAGAGATGAGCCGCAGGACATCTGTGATTGCCTCCTGCCGAACTTTTGGGTGTCACTGATGCTGTCATGGGCTCCAACGAACCCCAGCTT
>NW_022914789.1:0-214 GCF_012274545.1 Fukomys damarensis
TTTTTCTTTCCTGATTCTTTAATTTTGTGAGATAAAATTGTAAACATATGTTTCTCTCATTTTCCCCAAATTGATATCTAACATAAATTAATTGTATACAAAACTATCTGTATAGTATGAAATTTATACTAGATGTACTTGACATTTATATTAAATGTCCTTTTATAATTATTCATGCTGTCATGAAATAGCAATCGCTTTTATGAAGTTGTAG
>NW_022914790.1:0-469 GCF_012274545.1 Fukomys damarensis
TATTCAAAACTAGGAACTGTAAAGTTGCTTTATAAGGAATATAGAAAGGAGAGGTTTAATGGGGTTTAATTGCTTCAAATCCCATGTCACCTTTACAGATGAGCAAGCGCCTTTTCTAGTAAGGAGCAGAGGACAGATAATGCAGATCTTTACACTACACTTGCTTTATCACTTCCTGGCCGTTTTCAGCTCAACCTCTTCTTTCTTGTGGAAAAAAAACCAACCTCCTGGCCCACCTGGGGCTTGCATCAGCATATTCTCACACGTCTTTGGGGAGGAAGAGAAGAGGGGGTGTTGCCACATGCTCAGCAGGAGGGGGTTTGGAGAAATTGCTTATCTCTAAAAGAAAAACCTTAAGTTTTTCCAACTTGCAGTGCCTGTTAAAATTGGGACACCTGCTTGTGATGTGTCTGGTGACCGCTAGGCGGTAGAAGCGGCCTATATGGAGAAAGTGGGGCTTGTCAAGGGG
>NW_022914791.1:0-316 GCF_012274545.1 Fukomys damarensis
ATGTGAAATAGGAAGAAAAGGTCTAAAGGGGAAGGGAAGATTGGAAGGGTGGGGGAAGGAAGGGAGGGAAATGAAAAGGTATTAGAAAAGGGAAACAATGGAAACAAAGTCTTTGAAAATAGGGAGGGTGGAGGGGTTGAAAGGAGGGCAGGGGAATGAAGGAAAAATAAGAACCAAAATAAGTCATGCAAAGGCACAAGATCCCCATGATGAATGTCATTATACTGTGTATGTAAAATGTACCCCAAATTAATGAATAAAAAATATAGGTGTGCAAGTGTGTTTGTGGCACTAGTGTAGAGTAAGTGTGCATGTG
>NW_022914792.1:0-276 GCF_012274545.1 Fukomys damarensis
TGTGTGTGTGTGTGTGTGTGTGTGTGCGTGCGTGCGCTCACTGTCATAAGTGTTACAACCCTCGATGCTGTGCTCCTTACCTGGTTCTGAAGGTCATCAATGATCGGAAAGTATCTACTATAATCACGATCCAGGCCGCGGCAGGAGCCGGGCCCGAACTTGTCGTACCAGCCCTTGATCTTCACCTCCAGGTCGGCGTTGGCCTCCTCCAGCGCGCGCACCTTGTCCAGGTAGGAGGCCAGGCGGTCGTTGAGGTTCTGCATGGTCACCTTCTCG
>NW_022914793.1:0-681 GCF_012274545.1 Fukomys damarensis
GAATGGAGTCCCATAGTAATAGTTTATACATTAAAAGTTTGATGTCAATATTTCACACATTTTTCAGAAAATACAAATCCCAGGTGGAGATGTCCAAATGTACATCAATTGTGTGGTTTTCAGTAAATCATGCACATATCTAGATTACGTATCTGTAAGGTTTAATGTAAAAATACTGAGTTGACACAATTTTACATTTGAGTCTGTTTAATCTGTAGTGTCTTAACATGGTGAATTGAAATATACTTTTTATTTTCAAGTATGGTTAGTGTCTAGTTATTTTGTCTTTAAAATTGCAAGAGATAGGGTACTAAAATTAATTTTTTAAAATTGCTTTTGTTAACTGCTGGGGTTTTTTTTTTTTTACATTTTTTTAGATTTCTAGTGCATATTCTGCATTTTTTGTGTAACAAAAGATTTTTTTCAATTTGAGCTCTAGTTTATATTAAAATATTTTCAAAGGGCTTGGGATTTAGCTCAGTGGTTTGGCACCTGTCTTCAAGCACAAGGACCTGAGTTCAATCCCAGGTACCAAAATATATATTGTTTTTTCTGAGACTTATGAGCATGTGTTTTACAAAATTAAGTTGTTTTCACACAAGTTGTCGATTAGCAAACGTTACATTTTTATGTCATGAGAAGATACCTACTTTTTCCAGCATCATTATATCACTTACCTAA
>NW_022914794.1:0-265 GCF_012274545.1 Fukomys damarensis
GCAACAGTGGGGAGTTTAGAGGGCCCAGAGCCAGCTAATTCCTAGACGTGCCAAAGGGCTCCCCTCAGCACAGCTTTGAAATGTGAACCAGCCAATCTGGGGTCCAGCCTACCAATTCCTCCTTTCTCAGGATCTCAAGATCTAGTCCACATGTCCTAGTCGTCCCAGCATCAGACGGCAGACAGAGAGAGACCACTCAGATAGCCGGGGTCCATCCAAGTCAACCACATGATTCAGTCCAGAACCTGCTGTTTGTTAGGACCCA
>NW_022914795.1:0-208 GCF_012274545.1 Fukomys damarensis
AATGGGAAAGTAATAAAATACAGGGATGCTATTCAGATACTCACACCTAGAGAGGAGATACAGTAGCATATATGAGTAACCGTAACAGAGCTTTCTTATGGAAACTGACCTAATAAGTCAGAGTATTCCCCCACCTGGGTCATGTTGACCAGCACAAAACCATCTTTTGAATTCATGATGTGTCTTGAGCCAAAGCATCTTCCCTGGT
>NW_022914796.1:0-201 GCF_012274545.1 Fukomys damarensis
CCCTGAGCACGGGACTCCACAAGGTGCTGGGGCTGAGCCTGAGGACCAGACATCCTGAGGTGGGCAAGGATAGAAGAGAGAGCTGGGTGTTTTCAGACTCTGTCATTTGGGTTGGGAAGGACTTCATTCCTTAATCTGTATCATGTATTCTTGTATGAGACAATTCCTCACACTTGAGAATAAATTAGCAGATACAATTTT
>NW_022914797.1:0-422 GCF_012274545.1 Fukomys damarensis
TCTCGGTCCTCCTCCATGTTGGCTCCTCATGGGCCAGCACTGTCTAACTGCCTCCATCCAGTGATCTTGGTCGGGGAAGGCCTCCAAAATGGTACAGGGCAGCAAGGAATCCAGATTAGCAAAAATAATCCAAAGAAGGAAAACATTATAACTCACAACCTGCTAGATGCAACTGAAATGCAAGTTCGTGTTCTCTAAAATCAAACAATGAATTCTAGGAACAATGGAGGTTAACAGTAAGAAAAATTTATTGAGAAAAAGATAGCTTCTGTCTAAGAGAGGCAGAAGGGGGGCCAGAAAGTGGGTTGTCCTCCCTTTTATTATTCTTTGAACTGTTTTGATGTGTTATCTACATGTGTATGTCTACTATGTCTCTGAAAAAATGCTTAAGAAAGAAAAAGCTCATTTTAGTAACCCATGTT
>NW_022914798.1:0-236 GCF_012274545.1 Fukomys damarensis
ATCACACCCATGTTCAGGGGAGGAATAAAATGTGGTAAAGTGTACTGGCATAGATGATGATGCTGTATAAGCCTCATGAGAAAAAGCAAAAGTTCCCATCACTCCTGTCTGACTTCTGTTTAGGTCCTAGTATGTGGAACTGTGTCCTATGGGTGCTCCTAGCTACATAGGTAGGCTGGAATGTATTTAAATGTTAATGAAGATAGACAGTAGAGAGGAATGGCAGGAATAAGTGG
>NW_022914799.1:0-223 GCF_012274545.1 Fukomys damarensis
ATTATTTATTTACTTTGGTTTTGTGAGACAAGGTTTTAGTTCAGGCCAGCCTTGAACTAACTATGTAGCCTAAGCTGGCTTCCAACTCTCAGCAATCTTCCTGCCTCAGCCTCCTGTGTACTGGGACTACAGGCATGCACCAACACTCTCAACTTCTCAGTTATTTTTGAAGAATTCATGGTTGACCATTTTCTTTTTAGAACTTTTAATATATCACCTTACT
>NW_022914800.1:0-212 GCF_012274545.1 Fukomys damarensis
CTAAAATTTATGTGACTGCAAAGCTATATGAAATTTATAGCAGGCTTGGCATTAAAAGCTATGAGTGTAAAGATGGAGGCCTTATTGAATATCCAAATATGTTAAATATCTAGTTTATAGGATTTGTACTATGAGATGAGCTGTAAAGGATTCTGAAGAACAGAAGGAATTGACCGGGCCATGGGTCTGTCAGGAAACTTGCTATAAACTTT
>NW_022914801.1:0-315 GCF_012274545.1 Fukomys damarensis
ACCCCTCCATTCCTGATCTCCTCTGCTCCGGGATGCCCTGTCCTCCTTCAAAATGGCAACAGTCGTGTCTGAAGTGGTGGGAGTGGAGAGGACTCCACCCTGCTGGTCTGGCTGCTGTCTCGGTGGAGTAGAAATTGGCGGTGTGATCGATAGGGAGGACACGGCTAGATGGCCCGGGGCGGGGGGACACTGAAGCGAAGAGAAGGAGGAATTGAGAGGAGAGGGACAGACAGAGTTCACTTACTCCTTGGTGGGAAAACTGAATATTACTTATTTATTGAACCAACACGTAAGGCCCGGAGAGGTCAGGCACTG
>NW_022914802.1:0-1115 GCF_012274545.1 Fukomys damarensis
CCCAGGGAAAACTGCACTTTAAACCGCAGACGCCATCTGTAAAATCCGTTTCTGTTCCAACATTGAACTGAACCTATCCCCAATTATACAGAGTTCTGGAGGCTTGTGTGCCCTCAGAGCTGCAAGGCACTCTCTTAGGATGGAAGGGCTTCTGTGCTAAAAGTGCCTCACAACAGTGTCTCAATCTCTGCCAGGCAGAGACCTACACACAAAAAGGAATACATTTGTACTCCACATAAGTGGTGGACTTCACTGGGAAACTCACAGAGTTGCAGCACCTTACTAAGTGGAGTACTTCACATGCATGAAACTGACCGCTTTCGCTTTAAACGGCTAAGAGGCGAGAGAAGCTGATTCCCGTGGAATACTGCCCTTTAAACCAAAGAAGGCCGCTGCAATGTGCGTTTGTGTTCTAACGTCAAACTGAACCTATCCAGAAGTATACAGAGTTCTGGAGGCTTGTGTGCACTCAGAGCGGCTAGACACACTCTTAGGCCTGAAGGGCTTCTCTGCTAAAAGTGCCTCACAACAGTGTTTCAATCTCTGCCAGGCAGAGACCTACAAACAAAAAGGAATACAGTTGTGCTCCACATAAGATGTGGACTTCACTGGTAAACTCACACAGGTGCAGCACCTTTCTCATTGGAGTGCTTCACATTCATGAAACTGATCGCGTTTGCTTTAAACGGCTAATTGGAGAGAGAAGCTGTTTCCCGGGGAAAACTGCACTTTAAACTGCAGAAGCCCTCTGCAATGTGCATTTGTGTTCTAACGTCAAACTGAAACTATCCCCAAGTATACAGAGTTCTGGAGGCTTGTGTGCACTCAGAGCTGCTAGGCACTCTCTTAGGCCTGAAGGGCTTCTCTGCTAAAAGTGATTCACAACAGTGTATCAATCTCTGTGAAGCAGAGACCTACAAACCAAACGGAATACAGTTGTGCTCCCCATAAGAGGTGGACTTCACTGGGAAACTCACAGAGTTGCAGCACCTTCCTCTGTGGAGTACTTCACATGCATGAAACTGACCGCTTTCGATTTAAGCAGCTAAGAGGCGAGAGAAGCTGTTTCCCAGGGAATACTGCCCTTTAAACCGCAGAAGCCCGCTGCAAAGTGC
>NW_022914803.1:0-2120 GCF_012274545.1 Fukomys damarensis
TTTTTTTTTTTTAGGAATTAAGAAGTATGTTACTTACTCAAGGTAAAAGTGACTCATGATTGGGGCTACCAACTAATTATAAAAATATCCTCAATTTTTTTGAAAATGATTTCTTCAATGTGTGTGTGGCACTTGAACCCACAACTCTGCTTACTAGGATACACTTACGAAGGAGTTACGGTACAATAGCTCTCACCATTAAAGGACATCACTGCCTTTCTGAGGAGCGTTGTTCAAAAGACACAACTCTTTGACAAAGGTTGGCAAGGCTTGGCCCTTGCTGATTTTTCATTAGGATCCAATCATCCCGCAAACTGGAGTGTTTCATGTGAGTACCAGCTACATTTAGTGGTATACAAAGCAGCTACATGGACAGCAGAGAATATGTGAAGCAGTATATGACACATGCTGTTATAAAGCAAGGAGAACTGGACTGAAACTCAATCCAGGACAGCGGGTGACAAAATTTTCCTGTAAATTTCCAGATAGTAAATAATACAGGCTTTTGGCTCATAGAGTTTCCGTGACAATTTCTCAGTTCTGCTATTATAGCATGAAAGAAGCCATGGAATGGTATGAAGGTGAATGAACATGATGTTTTCCATTAAAACATTATTGAATAACAGGTGGTAGGTTGGATTTGGCCCACAGGCTTCAGTTTATTGACTGCCAATTGTTGCTGGCTTCTATTCTCCTAAGACTACCACTCATGGGCACCTCACTTCGTTATTCTGCCTAATAAAATCACTGTCTACAAAATCACTTGCAGAGCTCTAGAGTCTTACTGTACTAGGGGATGCTGTCATATAGTTGCATACAAAAAACCAATCAAACAAAAGCCTCTCAATACTCCTGCTATAAATACATACATCCATATGCAGATGTGTTAAGATGCCATGTTTGATCAGGTAGGTGTGTTCTGATTCATCTGTCTTTTTCTACAGAAAGCTTTGTCAATATAGGTGTATTAATTGCCACCTTCACATCTCATTCCTTTTACATAACAGTGATGATTTAATCACAACAAATTGTAACTGCATACATAACTAAGGTGGTCAAATCTAGATTAATTCACTCAGGTCCCCCATTCATAACCAAGAGTATCTTGATGCCCACCTTATGGTGCAGAACATCCCAAATTCAAAGCAATATCCCAAGGGCTAGAAGCAGAGTTACGGTTCTCCTATCTGTGTCTTTGCTCTGACTGTTTTCCCACAAGGCTCTTCATGAGCATCATTCCTTATTAATTCGCATTTTTCGACACTGAAAATCTAGAAATTTTGGGTTTAGTGGAGTACTACGGGCCATCAAAAGTTATTTAGAATAAATTTTAATAGGAGGAATTCTACCACTCTTGAACTCAGATGCTTACTGTCATGGCACATCCCCCACCATTCGTGTCCAATTCCTATGTTGATTTATTTCCCACTGTGATTGTATTAGGAGATGGGGCCTTCAGGAGATGAACATTAAGTTTAAATGAGATTGTGCACTGTTTGGTGAAGACCAAACAGGTTAGCAACGAAAAAATATTGGTAACACAGAAAGGGAATAGAAGGAAAAGGGAAAAGAGGGAGACAGGAGAATGGGGGTCAGGAGAAAAGAAAGGAAGAAGGGAAAGACATTTTTCCTATCAGTAGGTGTCATGGGTAATATGCATCTGTTGTTTAATGATCTGGCCAGGTAAATTAGGGTCTTCTTCCTTGTTAAACCATTGTTAAAATCTCTTCATTCTCTCCATTAAGACACATCATCCAATTTGAACAAGTGGGCTACGTAAAAGTTTTATCACTTCCAGTATTAAAACAATTCAGCTTTATCAAGCAACCTCCATCGTAGTCTCTCATACCGTACCTTTGCAAGTCAAGATAATCCTTGAGGCATTATCACCCTATACTACTGAACAATCACACTCACTAATTAAGAGAAAGCAGGGACGTTTGAGCATATTCTCAAAAGAATTCAATCAGTGATCAAACAGATACTCATGCATCAATGTTTGTAAAAGAATTATTCACAATTGTCAAAAGATGGAAATTATCTGATTGTCTCCTGACAGATGAATAAATACATAAAAAGCAGCGTATGTATGCAAAGGAATATTCAGTCTTTAACAGGAA
>NW_022914804.1:0-214 GCF_012274545.1 Fukomys damarensis
CTTTCTTTCTTTCTTTCTTTCTTTCTTTCTTTCTTTCTTTCTTTCTTTCTTTCCTTTCTTTCTCTTCCATCCTTCCTTCCTTTCTTCCTTCCTCAGGTACTTGCGCTTGTGAGGCAGGTGGCAGAACCACTGAGCTATATCCTCGACCCAGTTTTATCTCATTCACAACAGCAGCCTGGATCCCAGAGTCCCCTGCTCACTCCAGCTTCTGGTT
>NW_022914805.1:0-274 GCF_012274545.1 Fukomys damarensis
TGAACTCACAGTTATCCTGCTGTGTCAGCCTCCTTTGAGATGCATTACAGGTTTGAACAACCACGCCTGGCTAGAATGCTGCATTTTTGTCACCAGTCTCTCCCTCCTGTCTTCTTCCTGGCAGCCAAGGCATGAGCAGCTTCCTTTAACATGCTCTTCTGTTATGCTTCCTCTGCCTTGGAGTCAGATGGCCATGGATTGATCCCGCTTGAATCATGAGCCAAGTCAACCTCCGCTAAGTTGGAGGCATTGGGTATTTTGTCATAGCAAAAGG
>NW_022914806.1:0-1375 GCF_012274545.1 Fukomys damarensis
AAAAAAACGGGACATTCTCATTGGAGTCAGCATCTCTTTCTGGGTGCTGTTCCATAAGCATGTGGGGAATCAGGCATCAGATTTAAGATGGGATGGTGTGGATAAATCGGCCTGCTCTAGTCCTTACAGCCGTTCTTAACTAGAATCAGCACTTAATATATCACAGTTCCTCAGCTGATGTGACTTTCCCTTCCCCTCTTTTCTTCTTTTAAAGAACGTTAGCTCCCAAGCTCTTTAGTGCTAACACAAAATACTGTTTCTGAGGGGTCTTGATCCCAGAAGCTGCAACAATCAAGGGAAACTAATAACATTTAACTATAGCGCGTGTGTTTTAGATCTCGCAATGTATTTCTCTGTAACTTACTTACTTTTAGGTTATGGTAAATTAGTAATTATAGCTATTAAAAGCTACTGTGAAATTTCAGTCATTTGAAGTGAGTCTGATGGCAATTAAGAATATTATTGGAGTGATTCAAACTCGCCAGGTGTGGGTCTTCATTAGCTGACATCTTACCTTATTTGCAGCTTTCCCTCTCTTCGAATTAGCTCCGTATCTAGGAGACAGTCATTGTTTTCCCATGTTTGTGATGTTCTAGGTAGGCTTCACTTGTCTAGCGAATCTATAATCTGTGGTGTTCCTTTGAGAGGAGGGACTCTGTCCTTTAGGTTGGTGATACTCTGACCTTAGCGCCATCCCACAGCTCTGTGTCTTCAGAGATTGCTGTACAGCTGTGTTTAGAGCGTTTGTGCCCACTGGTAGAAATAAATGACTGTTGTTCTGAAAGATCTAATTGCCCCTCCTTAAACATACAATAAGAAGAAATGCTCAGGAACTTTAAATTTAATTCATGAAGAATGTTACTGACACGGGATGAGGTTAATTAGTAATTATGAATGTAATACTATTAGCAAGCCCTGGGGTCAGTCCTGTACCTCGCCTATTAACCTGCTTCACTGGCCCCTGATTGTGGAGGTCGGTTTTGTTATCTGCAGCTCCCTCAAGGTCCCTCGGCCAGCAGGAGGTGGAGCTGAGGTTCCAGCTGCGTCAGTTTCCCTCCAGAGCTCTTTTTCTTCCCCTCCATGCCACAGTGCTTCCTTGGCGTGTTTCTGTCCATGCTTCCTGGCAGCATCGCCCTAGATACGAGGGAGGCATATTTATTGTTAATGTTCTGTCCATAGGAGTGTGGAAATTCTGACTTGGCCTGGGTGCCTCTCCCTGTGATGGTTTTTCCTAGAAGTGAAGGAGAAGCTGTAGTGCATGTTTTCCAGCTCGGTGTGTTCTTGCTTCAGTGTCACTCTTATTAGGGTGATGGGCCCCGTGAGGTGAGGGTGTTTGCTTTATGTATGTATGTGTGTGTGTGTGTGTGTGTGTGTG
>NW_022914807.1:0-580 GCF_012274545.1 Fukomys damarensis
TCAAAACAAGTCACAGGAGCCATTTCAGAGTCAAGGGGAGGTGATTTAGACTCCAACTTTGGATGATGAAAAGAATTTATGGCCATCTTTGCTCTGCCAGAGCCCGCGATGTATCAGGTGCTGGGTTCTTGGAGATATTAAAGGTGAGCAAAATCAAATATAATCTTTGTTCTCCTAAAGCTGTAGTCTGGTGGTAGAAGGCGGTTAGCCACATAAACATGTAAGTGAGTGAAGGGAAGCGCTTAATGTCAGAAGAGTATAAAACATGGGAAGAAAACCATAACCAAGAACGTGTGGAAAGATTTACCTGATAAAACAACAACTCCATCTGAAGACTCAGCAGCTTTATCTAAGTTGTACACAGGCATAGCATATGGTATATTCTTAACCAACACTTGTTGAGGGAGTGAATGAATGAAGAGTGTGCAGAGCACTCAGGCAAGAGAGCCAGTGGGGCTAGGAGAACACAGGGGAGGGAAGATAAGCCAGAGAAGGCTGTGCCTAGTATTTGGGTCTTGAGCCCTAGAGCAATAGATTTTAAGCTAGAGCAAGTTGGTTCAATAAGGTCTGGGTTTTGAGG
>NW_022914808.1:0-200 GCF_012274545.1 Fukomys damarensis
AGGGTATTGCTTGCTGACTTGCTTAGTGATCCTCCTGCTTCAGCCTTCTGAGTATTAGGGATTTCAAGTTTGTGCTACCACACTTGACTTAAATAAACACTTTTTTTTTTACAGTGATGAGGAGAAGCCTAATGCCGATCTTTATCATTTGCTGTTTTCACTCCATTTTATTTACTGAAATAGTTGATCAGCAATATAAT
>NW_022914809.1:0-206 GCF_012274545.1 Fukomys damarensis
ATTATTACTGGAAAAGTTAAGTATCATGCTTCTAGTAAATAGCAGTAGCTCCTGTAAAAGGCATGGCAGCCTGACGTGAGGGCTAATGTCTCCATCATCATGGTGTACGCACATCACATGGTGTGGCATTTTGTGAATTGGACTGAAAGCAAGCACTACAGTCTCTGGAAAAAAAAATCATTTCAGCTTCAAAAAGGATCAGAAAA
>NW_022914810.1:0-824 GCF_012274545.1 Fukomys damarensis
GCCAGACTCCTTTCACCAGGATCCACTAGATTGAAATTACAAAGAAAGTACGTAACTGCTAAATCCAAAACGACTCCTATGCAAAGCCCATCAGATTAGCTTTCTGGAAAAGACCCTTGATTTCAATATGCTCCACCCTTCTCAGTTAAAAGCAGCCAGAATGAAACTTGCCCATTCTAACTGTGGTTAGGAATATCACTTTCAGAGAGGCCATGTTATGGGCACCTAAATTATCAAGAACTCAGGGAAATGAAAGATAAGAACAGCATAAGTGTAGCTAGAGGCACATCTGAAGAAGACCAGGCCTTAATGCAGTGGCCAGGCCAAATACCTCCTTCAAGGATAAGTAGTAATTTGGAATTTTACTCCGATTAGCACCATTGGACCAGGAATCCAGACAGCATTAGTTTTACAGGTGGGTGAACATTTGGACTCATCACTTCCCAAAATGTCTTTGTTCTTTCCATGTACCCTTGCTATATGACCTGCTTTCCTACTGCATCAATAATAGACAAGAAGCTATATGTACTTGTAGTCCCATAGGTTGATTATAGTTTGCAGCATGTTGGACCCAAATTGTGATTTTGCTGTACAAATTACCCCTGACAAAGGACTATAAATCTTTCCTACACTGAACTTCCATTATTCCTTGGCATTTGTTCTTTGATTTCAAGGCAGATAAACTCAGTAGATCTGACATCTAGCAGGTTAGGAGTTATATCACTTCTATATCACATAGTCTTTAAAGTCCTCAGGTTACCATCAAGAGCTGAAAAATATAGAGTATAAAATAAATGCCTATTTCTCAGTTGAGAATATACTAT
>NW_022914811.1:0-658 GCF_012274545.1 Fukomys damarensis
TGAGAAAACTAAGTGGACACAGTCCTACCAAAAGCAGCAGCACAGCAAAGGTGAGAGTGTGCAGCAGACTATGGATGTGTCCAGGCTAACGAATGCATGCTTTACCTAAACCTGCAGGAAAGGTTCCATCCCAGCTCAGGTTTGGGCTTTGGAGCTGCCTGAGACTGTGCTCAAGAGCAAAGTGCTTCCATGCCTGCAGCTTTGTAAGCCAGGAGCTGTGGGAGACACTGTTCTGCAGAGAAATCCCAGATGCTAAAGGGTAGCTTCATCAGCTCCGAGTCAAGGCCTACTTCTCAAGTGACTATTAAACAAGTGGCTAGTTAAGATTCTCTTCTTATCTGTTTCACCTTATCTCCCTATGCATCAGCTCACTCATCTATTTTCCTTTAGTCATTTGGTTCTAGCTCAAGTCAGGACAGATAGTTTCCTGCATCCTACAACAGCTTATTACCTTTGAATTGAAAATATGAAATTCTATCCCGCGTATAGTCATGACTCGGGAACATCTATAATTTCTACTCCAAAATTTACCTTTGATGGAGAACGTTTAGAAAACTAGCTTGGTTAGTCTTGGCCAGTTTTAGGATTAGGCCACATTTATTATTAAGTTCATTTCAAATGAAAAGGTGTGAGGTGTCTTATAAATTTTCTTTTTTTT
>NW_022914812.1:0-227 GCF_012274545.1 Fukomys damarensis
GCCATCACAATCTTTTTAAGAGCCACAACTGTTTGTATTACTATATTTAGCTTTCCTTCTTAAATTACCTTAGTAAAATGGAGCCCCAACCATCATGCTTAAGTCACATGAAGTTGGATTGGGGCATGAAGAGGCACACCCTACGAAATGCCTCACAAGTGACATCTTCTGAAGTCTTACTTTGTAACTTTGCTGATATATTATTGAATACATCTACATGTAGAACT
>NW_022914813.1:0-219 GCF_012274545.1 Fukomys damarensis
GGGGGGGGTGAAAGAAATTTTTCATATATATTATATACTATATAATAACACATTATTATTGTATATTCATATATATGTGGTCATATAGATATGATCATTTCTTACCAACTAAACCACTGATATCTCAATCTAAATTTCCATCATTGAAAGTAGATGAAAGTCACCTAATTATCTTTTCTTGTCCTGTTCTTATTACACAAAACAGTCATCCCTCTAAAA
>NW_022914814.1:0-527 GCF_012274545.1 Fukomys damarensis
ATTCAGTATAGTAGCTACAGTTAAGAAGACTATATTCTATACCTGAAGTTTGCTAAAACATATAGCATAATTAAATTTATTAAAGTGGTTGACCTTAAATGTTCTAGACACAATAAGTAGACGAAAATAAAGATTAAATGAGGTGATAGATGTGTTCATTTAATTTTGATGATAATTCCATAGTATGTGCACATATCAAAACATTAAGACTATGCGTTAGGTACATATGATTCATTAACAGAGCTGGAAAAAAGCAGCAAATAATACTAATGGTGCTACAAACCTGTCTATTTCTCAAAACAATATTTCCTTAAAGGTTTTTTTTCCTATAGAATATTTTCCAGGGGAGATATATTCCAGTGACAGATTACTATGTTTAAAATTCACTTGGGTTGTTTAATTAAATAATTAAACATTTGGGGACATTTTTATGTATTTTTTTATCAATGTATATTTTTTAGAGTCCAGTTCCTGATGGTCTGATGCATCTTCTATGATTATTAAGTCCTCTGAGAGTCCATGTGCTG
>NW_022914815.1:0-243 GCF_012274545.1 Fukomys damarensis
GTGCCTGAGCCTCTGGGGAGGGGCAGAGCCCTGGCTGGGGTCCACTTGCAGCCACACTGCTCCACTCAGCTGACCCCCGGGATCTGCTGTATTCTTGCATACTGTTGTACAATGTTACATGGTTGTTAACTCTACTAGCCTGAAAAGTGCATAAAGATCACACAAGAATAGCAGTAGGGATGAAGACAATACTCGTTTCTGCTCCTTTTCAACTTTGTGATTAACAATCTTAGAAAACTTATA
>NW_022914816.1:0-361 GCF_012274545.1 Fukomys damarensis
AATACAAAACAATTATTTTATTCATTTTGCCATACAACACATTTGATTCTTGTTTTCTTTCAACCTGTCTGCTAAAATTTACTGTTTGCAGGGTACTATAATTATATTGTTTTATGTGTGCATAAAGATAATCTCAAGATCAGAATTCAATAGAACACAACTGGAACTCAAACAAGATTTTAGGAAATCCTATATAGCTGGTATTCTATTTGCCCTGCTTTCCGAGTCACCACAGACAAATGAGTGTGGGTATTTATGCGTGTTTAGAGAGAGGGAGAGAGAAAAATAGGGAGAGAGGTATGAAAAGTCTCAGCAGAATGAGCAAGGGACATACACCAGGCAGAGAAAAGGAAGGTTTATG
>NW_022914817.1:0-559 GCF_012274545.1 Fukomys damarensis
ATAAGCAATGACTGAAAAGTGGTTAAGGACAAACAACTACACACACAAACAACAAAATAATAACAACGGGTGTAGAATAAAGGACGAAATATAATTTTCAGGGTGAAAAGAGCCAGCATATTTAAATTCACAGAGTTTGCCTAAGGGACCACAAGTTCCCTTTTGTTCTGAGCCCCACGGTCCATGAGAGACAAGTGATTGCTCCGCTGAGGAGACTTCCCAGGGCCCCCTTCACATCCTCGTTCCTCGGGCTGCAGATGAAGGGGTTCAGCGTGGGGGTCACCACGGTGTACAGCACGGAGGCGATCATGGGTGCCCAGAAGAATGGGTCCCATTCAGTTTTCAGGTAGGAGAGAAATCTAACCTGGGTTGATTTCCTTCATACACAGTGAGAAAGATGATTTATAAGAAAGGAACCGTATGTGGACAGCTTCAAGGAAAACAGGGAGTTGGGAGGGAGCAGGGATGAGATCACAGTTAGTCATTGTAGACCTTCTCCATCTTTGATCTCTACTTCTAGAGTCAGATATTCTTTCTGAAGTGGATGAAGCACCTTTAA
>NW_022914818.1:0-296 GCF_012274545.1 Fukomys damarensis
AAAAAAAAACATTTTCAAGGATGTACCTACCCATTCTTGATGATGAAAATTATAATAAATGGAAGCCTGTTTTTACTGATTTCTTTTCATAGTAGAAACTCCATCACAGCCTCCATCTTTCCTCACAATTTTATAATATTTGCTTACATCACATATTTGTGTAATCATTCGATGAATATAAAAAATACTACTAAGATGCTTCTTCAATTTCAGATTCAAACATTGTAGACCTCCCCCTAATATTTGGACTTTTTCCTACTCCCTAAACATGTCCTGAGCAAAGAAGGGGGCTTTTA
>NW_022914819.1:0-284 GCF_012274545.1 Fukomys damarensis
CACCACTTTCTATTTTCAAAAAGTTTAACTTTGGATAGCTGGCACTGAAACTGTGGAACAAACGTGTTCTCTGAATGTGAAAAGAACCTAAATTATTATAAATTGAACGAGGTAAAAATCTGCATGTAGTGATATTCCTTAGATGTGTCCTTGCTAGATATTTCACAATTACACCATTCTGTGGTGTGCCACAGCACTTTGGAACTAGTTACAGCCTTTCTTCCAATTTCCTCAGGTTAAGGATACTTTTTAAAACAAGTTCTTTTGAATGTCATGATGCTCAA
>NW_022914820.1:0-262 GCF_012274545.1 Fukomys damarensis
AGAGAAACTTCTCTTCCTCTGCAATACTTTTATTGTAGGAAATAGAATAGAGATGTTTCATATCTATAAAAATTGCAATGTAAAATAAAAAGGGAAAATATAACCTTTTAAATTTTGATTAACATTATAAAAGGTGCAAAGCAAGAACCAACAAAATTGTCAGAAAAGTAACTAAAAAAGTAACTAAGGAGATGTAACGTATCATTGTAATTGATCCATGATTGATTTAAAACAAAAACATTTGAAAACTATTAGTAACAAA
>NW_022914821.1:0-211 GCF_012274545.1 Fukomys damarensis
CTACAGGTTATTTTGCAGAATAAAAAACATACATCTTAACAATAAACTATTAATATTTTGGGGGTTATTATTAGGTTTCTTTTTATAGCACTGTTTTCAGTTTGGTATTTCAGTTGCAATGCTAGTACTAAAATTTGCTCCCATGAAGGAAAATTATTAGAGAAGTAAAAATTTGTTTTACTTCATAAGTAAAATAAAATATTTCAGTGAG
>NW_022914822.1:0-205 GCF_012274545.1 Fukomys damarensis
TGCGTAAACATGGTTGGACACAGTGTCGTGTGCTTCTCCACTTCACTTGAAGAAATCTTGCCTGTTAATACAATACAGGGGGAGTTGTAAGGGAACAAACTGAGTACAGAGCACAGTCAGCAGGTGTGTCAGAGGAGAGCAGGGAGTGCTGAGCCTTAAGGATGCACTTTCCACGTTCCGCCCTAAGGCCAGAGGAACAGCACCA
>NW_022914823.1:0-553 GCF_012274545.1 Fukomys damarensis
TTTCTTTCTTTCTTTCTTTCTTTCTTTCTTTTTCTTGTGTTGTAGTAAGAGTATTCAAAATTTACTAGAGTTGCAAATTGCCATTATATATTACAATATTTCTGAATTTAGTCCTCATGCTATATACTAGATCTATAGAAATACCCTATATGACTGCAGCTTTTGACACTGTGATTTGACTGACAATAATAATGTCATGAATTCTTTACTTATTCATCTATCAATGGACACTTCAGCTGTTTCTGTGTCTTGGCTGTTATGAATAATGATGAAATCGATGTGAAAGCACAATATCTTTATGAGGTGATACATTCATTTAATTTGGGTATATATCCAGGAGAAGAATTGTTGTGTCATATGGTCATTCTATTTATGAATTCTTTAAATATTTCCAGCTGTTTGTCCACAGTAACTGCACCAATCCACACATTCTATAATGTAGAAGGGTTCTCCCTTCTCAATACTTGCTAGAACTTATTTCTTACCTCTTTATTATAAGCCGTTCTGATAAGTCTGAGATGATAGTCATGTTTTTAGTTTGCTTTGCCCACTA
>NW_022914824.1:0-254 GCF_012274545.1 Fukomys damarensis
GAAACAAAAACTTTTTAAAAATTCCACTGTGAATGCAAGTAAGAAATAAGCATAAATAAATTAGCAACTTAGTCTTTCAGTGAGTAAAGAACTTGTTGAAGGCATCTATGTATGTTAGAATTAAAAACTCTCAAGATACAAAAAGGAAAGACGAAAGGGAGGGAGGGAGGGAAGAGAAGAGAAGAGAAAAGAAAAGATAAGAAAAGAAAAAAGAAAAGAAAAGAAAAGAAACAAATTCTCTCCACTTCAAAACT
>NW_022914825.1:0-240 GCF_012274545.1 Fukomys damarensis
AAACTGTTCCCCAAAAGGCTCCTGTGCTCAGAGCTGGGACTTTTGGAGGTGACTTCATTGTGGTTTCAGAGCTGAATGTGCCCTTAGGAGCTGGGGCCTTGTCAAAGAGGCATCCAGTTGCCGTGATCCAGAAGGGCTTCTCTCCCTCCTGAGCACTTCCCTTCCTCTCTGCTTCCAGCAGCCAGGATGTGAACAGTTTTCCTCCTCTATTTCCCTTTGCCATAGTGTTTCTGCCTTGGA
>NW_022914826.1:0-314 GCF_012274545.1 Fukomys damarensis
ATAAAACAGTGCAGTGATGTGTGGAATGTTGGTGATTTGTGTGATTTGAGAAAAACAAATATCTTTGAGGGAGTTGGAGAATTTGTAATATGTACCAGATACTACATGATATTAATGATTTATTTAAGTATAGTTATAATAAAATTTACTTAAAAATTAATATTCACCATCAGTAGAAAATACGTACAAAGATATACTAATAACATAACAACATTCGTCTTAACAAATTTCCAACCAAACAAGCTGTAGTGATCATTGCCTTTTCTCTTTTACTTTCCTTTTTAGTTATATTTTAGGATTCCCTATTTTTAATG
>NW_022914827.1:0-846 GCF_012274545.1 Fukomys damarensis
TCTGTGAAGTCATAATGGGAATGGACCCAAACTTCTTGATTTGCCACAAATATGATTGTCTAGAACCATATATTTAACCAATTAGATAGATAATAAATATGCCGAGGTAAACATGGGGAAATTACTTGCACCCACAAATTGGAGACCAGCATGGGCAACATAGACCCCCCTCTCAAAAGGAATCCTATGTGTAGATATTTCCTATACATACCTTTTTCCTTTGGCTTGAGAAGAGTAAGGTAATGACAATGATTATTACTGAAATGTAACTGCTAAAATGGGGGTCACAGGTTGCAAGTAGTGGGGAAAATGAAATACTTATAAATTTCCTCAGATATAACTCTGTCCACACCTGTACCTGTTCACTGTTCGGTGCTGTCCTCTGAAACAGAGAGGGTCGTGTCTTTGGGGCTTGCTTCATGGGATGTAACAGTTATTGTTGGACTTTAGAATAGGACATTGTTTTTGCTTCACAATAGATTATTAAAAACTCAAAAATATCCTTCCCGTTATAACTGGTTGCTGAATACATTATTTATCCAGGACCTTCTCTCCTCCAACAAAATGTGTGTGTGTGAGTGTGTGTGTGTGTGTGTGTGTGTGTGGTTCCACTTTTAGGTTGAATCCTTACCTCTCTAAGAGTTTTTCACATCACTGCTAGTGACATTTGCTACCCTGCCCATATGTTATGTAGCAGTAATATTGACCATCTTAGCATGTAGTCCTTGACAGCGCCTTTTACATATGTGGGGATTTGCTTATATATATTTTGAATAGAGAATTAAGTCTGGCACTGACCTTAAAAATAAAGACAAGAGCTAACCTCTACCCTTATAGATAACATAT
>NW_022914828.1:0-272 GCF_012274545.1 Fukomys damarensis
AAAACTTAAGAGGAGACATATCAGATTTTTAAATCCATATAAAATTGTATCACATGACCCAGTAACCATTTATTCTCTGGGCACTTTCCCCAAAAACTGTGTTGACATAGAAACATAACAGTTAATTTTACATTCCTAAATAATTATATAACACAGCACATGAAGAGTGAGACACTTGCAGATAAAACAGCACAATGATAGAATAAGGTCTGATTGTACCTGCTCATTATAGGGCCCTGAAATGTTGACTTTTCACTTGTTTGAAAGGCAGT
>NW_022914829.1:0-276 GCF_012274545.1 Fukomys damarensis
TAAATATTAAAACTAGACCTATATCTCTCACCACACCATAAACTAAAATAAAAATGGAATAAATATCTAAATATTAAAACAGAAACAATAAAATGGCTGGAAGAGTGGTTAGGTAGAACTCTTGAAGATATTGGTGTACAAAAATATTTTATGAACAAAACTTCAGTTGCCTGTGAACTAACACAAACAACCAACAAGTGGGATGTCTTTTTATTAAAAAGCTTCTGCACAGTAAGAGAAATGACCAACAGTGGGAAGGGACAAAACACAGTGTGG
>NW_022914830.1:0-934 GCF_012274545.1 Fukomys damarensis
CAAAAGAACTACACAGATGCACAAGCAACAGGCAGAGGCTTCCCTCATACCATAAATAAGTGCCTGAAGACCCTAGACAGAAGCATACACAGACAATAAGAACTGGGATACACAGTCCCCAGCCAAAGACCCCACCCCAGAAAATAGCTACGTAAGGACACCAGCAAGAGGCACACCTAGATACCATCCCAAGTGGGCACAGTCCCCAGACAGAAGTATTCCTAGACAACAGGTCAGCTCAGGAATATAGAAGGCCACAATTCTAAACTCAGGAATCGGTGCACTAGGGAGCAGCTGAGTAAAGAATGCTCAGTGGACTGCTAAAAATTGAAGACCACTGCATGAGCAAAATGTTCCCTCAATAAAAGCACAGCAGGCTGCATCTGTTTTAAATAGAAGACATTGAAATAAGCCTCAGAAAAAGACATCCAGATCACCTAAGGCAACCCCGAAGGGAAATGAGATGGAACAATCTGATATTCAACCACCTGGACTCTGAACTAACAGAGAAAATGGACCTGGTGAAAAATCAAATAAGACATAGTTTCCTAGATAACAAGAGATTGTGCCCATGGTACAAGACAGGCTTAACAAGATGGAGATAGAAAAACAGAGAAACTGACAAACATGATTAAATCCCAACATGGGAAACAAATGGAATCCATAAAACAGATGCAAACAGATATCCTGGAGATTAAAAATTCCATTGAAAGTTTATGCAGCAGAACGAGCCAATGTGAGGACAGAATTTCAGATATAGAAGACAGGATTGTAATTAGTGAACAGGAAGAGAAAAATCTCTTAAAAATAGTAAGAGACCATGAGAGAGCAATCCAGCAGCTGCAAGATGATTCAAAGAAGACTAACATAAGACTGATTGAAGTCAAAGAAGAAAAAGGAGTGAGTGTAGATGACCAACAAACAAACAAACAAA
>NW_022914831.1:0-208 GCF_012274545.1 Fukomys damarensis
AATACAGCTCTTGTCAACTGATGCCTATCTTTGCAGTGATTTAGAGTATTGGATTAAATGAGACGGCCTATCAACAGTCTGGACAAAAAGTAAACAATATAACAGAATATATTACTTAGATTTCTAGCTGGCAGTGTACATAGTAAAAAAAAAAACATGCACAGCTTTCCTACACAATATTTAGGTTTGCATCTTGGTTCTGTTACTT
>NW_022914832.1:0-234 GCF_012274545.1 Fukomys damarensis
GATAGAGTTAGTCAGAAAATGCTTTGAATTAAGTAACCTTTGAGCTGATTCTTAAAAGTTTATGTAGGTTGAGCGTCCCAATATGAGAATTCTAAATCTGAAATTCCTTCCAAATCAAAAACTTTTTAGTACCAATATAATATCATAAGGAAAAGTTCATACTTAACCTCATGTGATGGGTCACAGTTAAAACACAGGAGTGCTGGTCATTAGAGAGATGCAGATGAAAACAAC
>NW_022914833.1:0-200 GCF_012274545.1 Fukomys damarensis
ACAGCTTTCAAAATGGTGGCAGAAGTTCCTGAAATAGAAAAGAGGCAGGTGTGGGCTTCGGGGTCTATAAGGGGATGAAGGATGTTGGTGTCCAGAGAGAGAAGGTACTCATGTGACCAAGCTTGTAGATATTAGGCATCAGAGTGCACAGGACAGAGTTGGACATGGAAGGATTTGGAAAGCAGTAAGGAATTTAGGGA
>NW_022914834.1:0-388 GCF_012274545.1 Fukomys damarensis
ACAGCCAGTAACCTGGGCTCCCCTTTTCTCCTCCTTATTCTTGAGGGGCTCAGCCAAACATCAATAAAGTAAAAGCTAGGGAGAAAGAGACCCACCTTTATCTCTTCTCAAACTTCAAACTGCTAGTTTTGCCATGGTCTTTCTAGAACATGGTGGGAACTTCCAAAACAAACTCTAAAAGCCATCTATTTTATATTTAAGGCAAGTCAATCTGCTTGATAAGTTGCAAGGTTCTAATATAGGTTGAAATTCCTACTTCTTAAGTGGAGTTTATTTTCCTTAGGACTACTTTCTGTCTTAGAACTGTTCTCACTTGGATTGTTTGGGTTATTGTTTTGAAAGATGGTTTCATTCTCTTCCCTCTCTCATGTGCCTGCTGCAGGAAGAT
>NW_022914835.1:0-215 GCF_012274545.1 Fukomys damarensis
TTTGAATCTGTTTTATGGATTCCATTTCTTTCCTATGTTGGGCATTCATTGTTTCCATTTCTTGTGCTTAGTCTTCATGGCTTCCATCATGGTCTTGAGCTCATCTATTTTTTTGTCAGTTTTTGTTCTAGAGTCTCTAATCATGACTTCAATTTTGCTCATCATCTCTATGGTTAACTGGAAAATTATTTCTGATTTGAATTTTTCTAGAGCCT
>NW_022914836.1:0-279 GCF_012274545.1 Fukomys damarensis
TTGTGAATGCTGCTATGTATTGCTTGAGAACTACTAGAGTCTTCACTTATGAAGACACAGGCTGCAAAGATAGTATACTTTTTTTTTTTGGTACCAGGGATTAAACTCCGGACCTTGCACTTATGAGGCAGGCGCCAGCACCACTGAGCTAAATCCCAGCTCAATAGTTTATAATTTTTAAAAAAGCAAATAGGCAGAATTACACCAGACATTCTATTAACTGACACTGTATCTGTTGTCAAATTAAGTGCCATGTTGGAGGCTAAAGCACTGTCTCTT
>NW_022914837.1:0-268 GCF_012274545.1 Fukomys damarensis
AGCATGGTACTGGCAAACAAAAGGTCCTGAAGATCCGTAGAACAGATTAGAAGTTGCAGAAACGACTCCAAACATACGTAGCCTTCTCCTCTTTGACAAAGGAGCCACACCCTCTCAGCAGAGAAAAGATAATCTCTTTAATAAATGAGGCTAGAATAATTGTGCTTCAACTTGCCAAAAATTAAAGCTAGAACTATATCTATCGCCCTGCACTAAAATAAAATCAAAATGGATCAAAGATGTAAATATTAAGACAGAAACACTAAAC
>NW_022914838.1:0-248 GCF_012274545.1 Fukomys damarensis
CCCAAAATATAAATAAAAAGTAATAAATAAGAAGTTAGGGAGGTAGATCTCTCTCAAATGATCAGGAGATGGAGAGCTGAGGGAGGCGATGAAAAAATGATTAACATGTGTTCTGTGTGTGAACCAACCATGAGGAATGTAACCCTTATGTACTACAAACATGTACTAATAAAAAGAGAAAGATCTATGAAATTCCAATTTCAAATGTCCAAAAATAAAGTTTTATTGGAACATTGAAGAAAAAACTA
>NW_022914839.1:0-212 GCF_012274545.1 Fukomys damarensis
TCAAGGGAAACTTCTTTTTACACAACCACAGCCCTTCAGAGCGGTTTCTGTGTCTGCCTGCTCCGCAGTTTCCCTGAATAACCAACTGCACATGTGCCAAAGAAATATATTTGGGGAGGTATTTTCACTCTTCCACACACTTAACCTTGTATAAAAAGTGTAATTCAAAACATCTGCATTGCATAAATATACTATCTAACACCAGGCAGTCT
>NW_022914840.1:0-208 GCF_012274545.1 Fukomys damarensis
GTGCTATTGTGAAAGGAATTGTTTCCCTAATTTCTCATTCAGTGAGTCTGTTATTTGTGTACAGGAAGGCTATTGATTTTTGGGTGCTGACCTTGTATACATCTACTCTGCTAAAAGTGTCTATTAAGTCTAGAAGTCTTTTGGTGAGTTTTTTTGGGTCTTCAATGTAGAGTATCATATCATCAGCAAATAATGACAGTTTAACTTC
>NW_022914841.1:0-2139 GCF_012274545.1 Fukomys damarensis
AAGACACTCATGAATGAAGACTTCCAGAACTGCACCAGAAAGGGGCAAGAGCAATGGGACCAGTGTGTTTGAAGCAAAGTGGAGTATTGGGGGGGGGCTAATGACAATGGATCTTACTGTAATGCATTAAAAACAAATGTAGACATTCACCATAGTTTTTGATCACACCTTGTAATTTCTTTCTTTCTTTTTATTTATTTTTATTTTTGGTAGCAGGGATCAAACTCAGAACCTTGCACTTGCGAGGCAGGCAGCAGCACTATTGAGCTAAATCCCCAGCCCCGCACCTTGTAATTTCTGAGGCAAAACTGCACGCTATATCCGTCCATTCATTCTGTCCCTTGTCCATCTATTCAAAGTAGCAATGGAACAGTGAGGCCCCTTTGTAACGGGACCTGTGCCCCATCTCATCTCTCACCCCTAACACCTCCTCCTTCGCCCCTCCCACACCTGATCTTCCAGCACCTCTAAGCCTCGGTGGTTCCCCCACACCCCATAGCAGTAACTTAGTAAGTTTTGGGGAAGAAATAGATGAAGGAATTTGGGGTCCAGAGGGGAAGAAAGAAAGGAAAACAAGCAATGTGGGAGCGGTAGATGCTGTGGTAGAGGCAGGTGTGGATGCTGCGGTGGGGGAAGGAGGGATGAACAGGACCCAGTCTGGAGCGGCCAGGAGGTGGTGGAGATGGCAGGGACGTGACAGCCTCCCTGAACCCTGAAGATGAAGTAGGACATGGCTGGCAAAGGCCCTCTAGGCAGAAAGCAGGGACAGGGGACAGGGAGGACTCACCCCTCCCCTTCCACAGACTGGGAAGAAAGGGGTGTCCTTGAATTTGGAGCGACCCTTCTGTTCTCAAGGCAGCGGGAAAATCCAGTGCTCACCTCAGGTTCCCCATTCTACCCTGGGTAAGGAGCGCATCCTAATTTAACCTTCCAAACGCTGAAGATTTCATTGTGCCCAGAGTATAAATAGTGATTCCTGCTCAGTATTGCAGTCAGCTTGTGAGAGAAATTGAGATATCAATTTGGGGTTCAAAGGGAAAGGGGAAACACAGTTAGTGTAACACAGTTAGCTGTACACAGCTTTTGGGTCAGGCGGACTTGGGTCGGAATCCCAGCCCTGTCACTCTGTTGTGTGACCTTGGGCGACTTACTTAACTTTTCTGAGCCTCTTGAAATGGAGTCTGGGTGTTGCAACACCTGCCTTCAGAACTGAATAGGAAAGCATCTATAACAATGCTTACCCCAAAAGCACACTCAGTAAGTGATTGGCATCATTATTATTGTCAATATTTCTGCTGAGAAGAAGCGAGAGATGAAAACAATAGAGAGTGAAGGACTCATGCAACAGAGGCGGAGTCGGGGAGAAATGCAGTGCAGTCAAACTAGGCTGGATAAAAGTAGAGGTCAGGACAGCGGGTCTCGGGAGCTTGGCCTGGGGCAGGAGCAGAGCAAGGCTGGCCCAGGGATATGGGAGATGTGTGGTGGACCCCACAGTGAAGAAAGAGATGGATTCCCTGTACCAAGGCCACAGCGACCTGAGCCTGGGATCTTGTACCTAATCCTTGGCATTCTTGTTAGCAGCTAAAAGACCACTCAAGGTCAAGAAGCTCAGAAAGAGTGAATAAGGAGACACGCTGCCAGCCCTCCGAGGCAACCCCAGGCTGCGAAGTCAGTGCCTTGGGCCAGGAGGGAACTGACAGAATTTCCACCCAGGGTAAAGGTGCCTGCGGCCCAGCAAGCCATAGCTCCTTGGCTTTCTGGAGCAACAGGGCAAAGCAGGGTCCAGGAAGGGCTCCACAGGTCTCCACCGGCACAGGGTGCAAGTGAAACACCTGCTTGTTTGCAGGAGCTTTTCAGGATGTGGTACCAGCCAAGCCTAGGTGCAAAGACTGGAAGAGAGGAAGCTGGCAGGGTTTGTTTCAAAGCCTACCCCTTCTTGACAGAGCCCTGGCCTCTCCGTTCATGTACCCAGTGAGCAGCTCCCAGGTGCCCTCTCTGTGCCAGGCCACAGACTAGGCTTTGGGGCACGGGGGTGGACAGACAGACACGGTCCCTGCCCTCATGGGGCTGAGTCACAGTCTTACAAGGGACTCAGATCGGAAACAAGTAAATGCTTAAAAAAAAAAAAAAAGGAAAAGT
>NW_022914842.1:0-251 GCF_012274545.1 Fukomys damarensis
TTTATTCCAACATCTGGAGTTCTTTCACTCTGTTCTTGTGTCCACCAGGGGTTATGTGCTACTTACTGCAGCCTACACAGCCATGTGTGGCCCTCCTTTTCGTTGGGCATATGAGGGAAGGTCAGTAGGAGAAACAAATGTTCAGAGAGGGGAACTTGAGGTTTGGAATGGTATTTATCACATCAGGAGGGGGATGCGTGGCAGGTGGAATAACACTTGTGAGAAGATTTGAAGGACACCTCCATGGGTGC
>NW_022914842.1:1017-2562 GCF_012274545.1 Fukomys damarensis
AGGGTGTGTGTGTGTGTGTGTGTGTGTGTGTGTGTGTGTGTTACTCACAGCATTCTAAAGCCAAATGTATACTTGCTGGAACCACTCTTATTCTGCCTTGTTACATAGACTTGTAATCTTTCAGAATATAATTTAGTGCTTTATGAGTCAGACCAAAATTTCATCACTTTAGGTTATGGTTGGCAAATGAAAGATCCAAGGATGAACCTAGAATATTCCTTGTTTTTAAAATAAAGTTTTATTGAGACATGATCTTTCATTTATAGACGTCTAGGTCTGCTTTTGCAATATAATGGCAATGTTGATCAATTATAGTAGAAAGCACACAACCCACAGAGCTTAAAATATTTACTCTCTGGCAGCCACAGAGGAGAGTTAATGAACTTTGATTTAGATGAATAAGGAGTGGAGTTGGAAAGATGACACAGAAATTGGGTGTTTTGATCGCTTTCCTGACTTCAGGTCCAGGTGTCACTCTTCCTCAGGCACCCGCTTCACTCTTGCGTTGAACAAGTTTATAATGACACATCTCTGCCGTGATTGTGCGATGTGGAGGATTTTGGCTGCCCCATTCTGTACCCCACTTACCGATCCTCTCCCCTTAGCCTCAGCAATCACTGATCTTTGTAGAGCTCCATAATTTTGCCTTTTCCAAAATGTCACATAATTGGATCATACAGTATGCAGTCTTTTAAGACTGGATTCTTTCTCTAAATCATAGGTGTATCTCTTCATGGCTTGGTAACTCATGCAGAGTAGCTCAGCCCTGAATAATATTCCACTATCTGGGTGCATCAGAGTTTATCTATTCACCTACGGATGGAAATCTCGGTAGCTTCAAAGTTTTGGCAATTATGAATAAGTCTGCTATAAAAATCTGTGTTCAGGATTTGTGTGGATGAATTTTTACCAAAGAACTCAGTGTTCTTAGTGGTTGTCTTGCTATCTCCCTAGGAGGGAGTCTTCATTTTTCTTTTTTATCTGCACTCATTTTCTAGATGACCTTACTCGGTCTCAGAGCTTCATGTACTTTTTGCATATTGACCACCTCCAAAGCTAGCTGCTGACCATGTCACGTCTCTGAGTCCCACACTTCCATACCCACCTGCCTACTTCACCTCTCCATTTGCATGTCCAGTAGTCACTTCAAAACTCCATGTGGCAAATGTACAGACTTTTTCTCTTATGACATATTTCCACCTTCTCAATTTTCCTATTCTCTGTAAATAAAGACCCCTTAGACTCTGTTGGTCAGACTGAAATATTTGGAAATCTCATTCCTACCCTACCTGATCTTCCAGGAGTCTGTTGACTCTGCCCTCACAATAGCTTTATAGTCTGATCACCTCTCTCCACCTTCTATGTCTAATACCCCAGATCAAGCTACTATTTTTTCTCATTGAGGTATAAAACACTTTTGACTTTTTCCCTCCCTCCCTCCCTCCCTCCCTTCCTTCCTTCCTTCCTTTTCTTTTCTTTCTCTTCTTTTCTCTCTCTCTCTCTCTCTCTCTCTCTCTCTCTCTCTTTCTTTCTTTCTTTCTTTCT
>NW_022914843.1:0-887 GCF_012274545.1 Fukomys damarensis
CTCACAGAGTTGAACCACATTTCTCTGTGGAGTACTTCACATTCATGTAATTGACCGCTTTCGTTTTGAACTGCTAAGCAGCAAGAGAAGCTGCTTCCTGGGGAAAACTGCACTTTGAACCACAGAAGCCCACTGCAGAGTGCGTTTGTCTTCTAACGTCAAATTGAGTCTATCCCCAAGTATATAGAGTTCTGGAGGCTTGTGTGTACTCAGAGCCGCTAGGCACTCTCTTAGGCCTGAAGGGCTTCTCTGCTAAAAGTGCCTCACAACAGTGTTTCAATCTCTGCCAAGCAGAGACCTACAAACAAGAAGGAATACAGTTGGACTCCACATAGGAGTTGGACTTCACTGGTAAACTCACAGAGTTAAAGCACCTTCCTCTGTGGAGTACTTCATATTCATGAAACTGACTGCTTTCGCTTTAAATGGCTAAGTGACGAGCGAAGCTGTTTCCTGGGGAAAACTGCACTTGAAACCGCAGAATCCCTCTCCCAAGTGCGTTTGTGTTCTAACGTCAAACTGAACCTATCTCCAAGTATACAGAGTTCTGGAGGCTTTTGTGCACTCTGAGATGCTAGGCACTCTCTTAGGCCTGGAAGGCTTCTCTGCTAAAACTGCCTCACAACAGTGTTTCAATCTCTGCCAGGCAGAGACCTACAAACAAAAAGGAATACAGTTGTGCTCCACATAAGAGGTGGACTTCACTGGTAAACTCACAGAGTTGAACCACATTTCTCTGTGGAGTACTTCACATTCATGTAATTGACCGCTTGCGATTTAAACAGCTAAGCTGCGAGAGAAGCGGTTTCCCGGGTAATAGTGCCCTTTAAACCGCAGAAGCACGCTGCAAAGTGCGTTTGTGTTCTAACGTCAAACTGAACCTATCC
>NW_022914844.1:0-582 GCF_012274545.1 Fukomys damarensis
TTTTTTTTTTCCTTGTTAATCTTAGAGACAAAGTTTTCATTCTTCACCATTAAGTATATTAGTTATGGGTTTTTCATAGATACCCTTTACCAGAGTAAATGAGTTTTCTTCTATTTCTGTTTTGTTAAGTATTTTTTAATCATTAAAAAGGTGATGGAATGTGTCAAATGCTTTTTCTATGCTTGTCATTTATTGAAGTAATAGTACATTAGTTGGTTTTTATAGGTTGGACTAACTTTACACTCCTGGGATAAATCCCACTTGGTTATAGTGTATAACCCTTTTAATACATTTCTGAAATAATGGGTCAGAAAAGAAAAGGAAAGAATTAGACAGTTTCTAGAATCAAATGATAGTGCTAGTGATAGTGATAGTATCACAACTTATGAGAAATAATGGAAACAGTCCTAACTGAAATTTATAACTGTGAATGTCCACATCAGGAAAACAGAATGAGCCCAAATAAATAACGTAACAGTATGCCTCAAGGACCTAGCAAAAACAAGAACAATTCAAATCCAAGCTAGTACAAGAAAGGAAATTATAAAGATCATAGCAGAAATTAATGATATTCAGACCCCC
>NW_022914845.1:0-2009 GCF_012274545.1 Fukomys damarensis
TTTGTTTCCTATGCTGGGATTCCAGCATGTTCCACAGCTCCTCTATTTTTTTGACCCTTGTCTACTGTAGATTTATTAATCATGTCTTGCACTATAGCCACAATCTCTATTGCTATCTGAAAAATAATTTCTGATTTTATTTTTTCTGGATCCTTTTTGTTGCCAGTTCAGGGAGTCCAGGTTGTTGAGTATCAGATTGTTCCATCTCGTTGTCCCTTGGGGTTGCCTTAGGTGATCTGGAGGTCTGGTTTTGAGTGTTGTTTATATGTCTTCTCATTTCAACAGATGCAAACTGCTGCACCTTTGATGAGGTCACTCTGCTTTCCCAGTGGGCTTCAATTCTCATCAAGCCTCAGAGAGGCCTTCTCTCTGCTGCTCACCACTGTGCCAATTCCTGGGTTCAGAATGGTGGCCTTCTGGATCCCTGGATTTCCCTGCTGTCCAGGCAGGGTTCTGGCTTGGGCCTGTGCACACTTAAAATGGTATCTGGACATACCTCTGGCTGGGGCCTGCCCACCTGCATACCTGTTGTCTGGGAGGGCCTTTGGCTGGGGGCTGTGCACCTGAGTCACTGGTGTCTGAGTGGGCTTCTGGCTGGGGCAGCACACACTTATTGACAGGCCTCTGCTTGTGGCCTGTGCACCTGCACAGCTGTTTTCCAGGTGTGCCTTTGGCTGGGGCCTGCATGCCCAAGCTGCTGGAGGTTGGATGGGGCTATCAAAATTAATATTTATTAGCTAGAACAGCACATCTCATTTACCCTGGACAATAGTCTACTGATAAATCTTGCCAGGTTGGAAGGGAAATTAATAATTGGTTTTTTTCTTTGGTCGCTGTAACAAATGTCCACAATTTGTAATTTAAAACAATCTAAATATATGCTCTCATTGTTCTGGAGGCCAGAATTCTAAATCACTTGGCTGAAATCCAGATGTTGGCAGGGCAGGGCATTGCTTTCTCACCTGTGACCCTAGAGGCTCTAGAAGAGGTCTGTTCCTTCCCTATGTCAGTTCCTGGTGGCTTGTCATCTCTTGGCTTGTGACTCTCAGTTGTCAAGGTCAGCATCTTCTGCCATCTCTTTTTGCTCTATTTTCACATTGCCTTTGTGTGTGTGTGGTGTCTGTTTCCTTTTTTATAAGGACACTTTTGAGTACATTTAGAGTCCACCTCAATAACCTAGACAATTTTCCTCATCTCAAAATCCTTCATTTCTTCTGCAAAGAATGTATATATATTTTTTCAAATAAGGGAACATTTACAGGTTCTGGAAATTAGGACCTACCTAGTGACTTTGGGAGTGATATAGACAGCTAAATTAGGTAGAAATATTGTAGGCAGTTAGATAGGGCTGGGCCCTCAAAGTCAGTGCAGAGGATGAGAACACATCAAAGCTGTGCTGGAGGGGGTGCATCTGAAAAAGATTAATGTCACAATGGCAAGATTTGCATACTTCTTTAAGAGATGAACAGAAGCTTGAGATTATTGGTACCACCCTTTTGAGGTTTCCAAGATTGATAGACATTATCTCATTGGGGGGGTAGGCCATCTTCCTCCACCCTCTAAGACCAAGACCACTAAGACAAAGACTACTAAGACTGAGAAAATTTAAGACTAAGACTACAGATTATCAATCAAGGTTAATGATGTCATCCATATATCCATATATCCTTACTATTTGCTAAATATTGCCTAAGCAGCTATACTTATAATCTTATTGGTTGATTATAGTTTTTACCCATGTTGTACCCACCCCTCATGACTTTGCTCTATAGTACTACCTTTGAGAAGTGGGCTCATTGGCGACCCATTTGTGACCCCTCTTGTCTCTTAGGAACTATTCTTATTCCTCATTTCTATTCCTCATTCCTATTCCCCAATAAATTTTCCTACTCTTAACATTCACTGTTCCTTAGAATTCATTCTTCAGCTGGGTGTGGTGGTGCACTTCTGTAATCCCAGCACTCGGGAGGCTGAGGCAGGAGGATCGCTGTGAGTTCGAGACCAGCCTG
>NW_022914846.1:0-398 GCF_012274545.1 Fukomys damarensis
AAAGGACCACGAGCATCTTGGTGGCTGCACCGCGGAAGGGGAGGGCAGAGCAGTGACAGAGACTGGGAATCGGATAGGCTGTAGGCCAGGCCTCGCACCGGAGGCAGGGGAGCCGGAAGGGTTACTTGGGGTTTGGGGTGAAAGCAGCCGTGAGGGAGCTGAGTTCGGAAGCTGGGACAACTGCCCAATTTGCCCAAGTTAATCTAAGCTTGAGTCGCACAAGTGGACATGAACGGGCCACACAGATTTCGTGGCTTAGAAGGGAATCGGTGCTCTTTGTCATACGTTCCACAGGGAAAGAGAAAGCATTTTCCAGGACGGCTCCCAAGGTCAGGGTGGAGGGCGGAGAGAAAGCCCCTCATGGCGCTGAGCTCCCCGAGGAGGTGTCTCTGAGACAC
>NW_022914847.1:0-257 GCF_012274545.1 Fukomys damarensis
TGGGGTGGGGTGGGGTGACAACTGGAAAACTAGATACCTTTATAATTCTCACGAACTTTTTTTTTTGTCTTTTCATTTTTAAGTCAGTTAATTAATTAATTTTGTTTTCCTCCGTTGAGTGGTGGGGCTCCAATCCTGGGCTTCTCTCTTACATCCCTAACCGTTTAATTTATTTTTATCTGGTGCATGAGAAACAAGGCTGGGGGAGCACACCTTTGACTACTGAAGGAATCTCAAACACAATTAGATCCTAGACT
>NW_022914848.1:0-299 GCF_012274545.1 Fukomys damarensis
CCCACTGTAAAAGTGAAGAAAATCTGAGATAAAGACATACCACACCACCATAGTTGGTAAGTCGGAGGCACCAGCACCTCACATCAGAACCTGGTCTAACTTGAGGGGAAAGTCAGCTGGAACCTCCAGTAGAACCTTTCACGGTTCAACCCAGAAGGAGGCCAGAGATCTCAACTTAGGCCTTGCAGACAGAAATCAGCCTGAATCTCAGGGGACAGTTGCTGGGTCATTGAGAATATTTAGCTTAGAACTGCACACTCCTGCCCACCCCCACTATCTATTGTGTCAACAGAGGCATA
>NW_022914849.1:0-219 GCF_012274545.1 Fukomys damarensis
TCAACATATACTTGCACTTATGACTTAAGACTGGAATCAATTACTTTCTGGAGTGAATAATGCTGTAAGTAAAGAAAACATGGGACTCTAGGGACAGATGGTTCCCGCAAACCATACTATATTAATTAAGGGGAGTTTCCTGCCTCATTTTTTTTTTTCTTATTTCACTGGCAGTGATTTCCCCCAGGTCTCCAGCATGCTGGTTGCCCTGTCACCTGC
>NW_022914850.1:0-1399 GCF_012274545.1 Fukomys damarensis
TTCCTGAAACATAGGCATTTTGCATTTTTATCCTAGCATTCATTTTTTTCTGACATTAAAAAAATCTACATTTTTTTTTTCTTATGGTCTGCCTACTGTGCATCCGTTTTTATTCTCTGCTGTCTACTTCCACTGGAACGTGAGTTACAAAAGGAGTCCTGAAGCTGAAAAGGTTATCAAGGTGACATGCGTCACCTGGCTGATGAGCATGGAGCTCATGTTCTCCACCACAAATGCTCATGGCCTCATGGAGTTTGGCAATGACTCCTTCGCTACTATTTGTAATTTCAGTTACTTCTGAACAGGGTTTGACGGTGTTGGCCACTCATTCCCTGATGGTGTCGCTTGGCTTAGATTCAGTGATACCCGCCTTTCTCTGCTCCCGCCCACCCTCGCTCATTTCTTTGTTGTCTTCCTCTGACACTTCCTATACTGATGGTCCCAAGTTTGTCACCATCCGTTTCCTCTGCTTCCTCTCCAGTCCTCTTCCCTGTGTACTAAATTTTGCCCTTAGTGGCGTAATATCACAGTCTCACAATCGCGGATGACATCACTTAGTGTCAGAGCTACTTGCTTACTCATAAGTGCTGTTATAAGCACTTGAGAATGACTTTTAAATGAATGGAACCCACTCAGAGTTTCTATCGTGAGAAAGTTGTACTCGTTCACTTACGTTTCTGTAGTGTGTGCTGGTTGTGTGTAGCAAGGTGACATTCCAGATACCTGGAAGTAAATTGCTCATAATTCATAGTCCATTCCGTATTTTCTGAAAATATCCATGATCCATGGTTATTGATATGTCATTAATAGTTACACCAAATTTGAAATATGATATCCTGTAAACTGTGGGTTTATAAATGTATTTGTTTCTTTGACTTTACTCATGGCTGCATATTTCATAAGAGAGATGAAGAAAACATATGTGTGCATCTGTATCTTTCATAGAAATGAAAGTGAGGCTATAGTTATAATTTTTAAGTCAAAAGCAAAGTTATCATCTGAATGATATATGCAATAATACTGTGTATATGAAATCATGGAAATGTGAATAGTAGGTGATGTATGTGGTATCTAGATCTGTATATCTGTACTTCTTGTGGCACCTGGGATTGAACCAGTGCCTCATGCATGCTAGGTAAGGGCTCTACCAATGAGATAATTAAGTACATTTCATCAGTCATTTGGTAATAAAAAGCCTTTGTGAATATGACCTATGTAGCATTCTGGGAGGTCTTTGCTTTATTTGACCAACTCCTTTTGTGAGTGTTGTGTGTGTGTGTGTGTGTGTATGTGCGTGCATGCGCAAGTGTGTGGTTTTCATTACAGTCTGAATATGATCCTGGAAGTGTGCCTCATGTAAATGTCACTCATCATCTATCACAGAAGAAGACAAGTTAAA
>NW_022914851.1:0-1502 GCF_012274545.1 Fukomys damarensis
TAGTGAGTTCCAGGTCAGTCTCAACTACACAGTGAGACCCTGTCTCAAAAATAAATAAATAAACAAACAAAATAAAAGAGATGCTGACAAGTGCAGCACAGTTTCAGCTGGGAGCACTGCATTCCATAGGAGGTTAACATCAGTGAGAAGGTGGCAGGTGGGGTGGCCAGCAGGTTAGCCCCAATATCACATTCTGCCAAAGGTAAGGACAGTGTCCTCACATCCTGAACATATCTAAATCCTGAGTCTATTTATATTTTCAGCCAATCTATTTTTAGGAAGAACAGTTGATAATGATAGAGGCAAATTCAGAAGTAGCTGTTCCTAAATCAGTCTTTTCCACGCGAATCAAGCAAAAGGGAGTAGATGGCTGCTGAACTCTTAGTATTTGAGGTCCTCACTGTTCCCAAAGAGGAGCCAGTGATCGTTAATGCTTGGAGGGGCTCCATCCCTTCCTGGAATTGCATCACATTCACAAAGGCATTCCAATGGAACTGCTGTGAAGCCCACACTGTGCCAGTGGATTGTGTATGCCTACACAGGCACAGGAACGTGCACCTGCTTTTGTATGCTAGGATGTTTAGACATCTTAAAAACCCTTTTTGGCTGGGTAGAGACTACTAGCCTCCAGGTGAGTCAATTCTTAGAGATAACAAAGGTTTCTTGGCCTCTCATACATATACTACCCCATCCAAAGTCATGGCTCCCCTTTCTGGCCCAGGCATGGGAGATGCCACATCTTCTGCCTTAATCCTCCCAGCACCAGAGCCAGGCAACTAGAGACCATGTAGCTTGGAGCTGGCCAAAATTATTCAAACTACTTAATCCTAAACAGTTTACCCTCCCTTACCTCTCTTCCCCTTAAAAAAACGCAGTCAAGACTCTGACCTCAAACTTTCATAGCTCCTGTCTTCTCTCTCTGGTCACCCTTGTATTTCTCAAGTTAGCCTGCGTGGTTGACCTGCTGTGCTTTCTATCTCCAAGATCTGTGAGTGTAGTAAGCCTGTTTTCCTGGGCCTGTCCTAAGTCTTTTCTTATGGCTGCACCTGACTGACCATCACAGCCAGTTTTGGCTCTTCTCAGAACTCTCCATATACAATAATTTGTTGTTGACCCGAGGCAGGAATCCAAATTCTATACATGCAAGCATGAATTTATTCTCAGTGCTTCTAACAGTTGGTTTACTGACTACCTGCATCAGATCACTTGAGATATTTGTTAAAAATGCATTTCTTAGATCCCAACTATACTTTTAAAGCCAGAATTTCTGAAAGGCAGCTGTGAAAATCTGCCAGGGTAATACATGCTCCAGGATAGCAGGGATTTTCAGTTTTCCATCCACTGCATCTTCTCTGCCTGTCATAGTGCTTGCCACGAGGCTGGTACTCAATAAATATTTGTCATATGTGTAAATACTTAGAGTGCTTCCTATGTGTTGGGCACTGTTCTAGGATGTTTTGTGTATTAACTCTTTTCATCCACATATTAACTCTTCATCCTTT
>NW_022914852.1:0-611 GCF_012274545.1 Fukomys damarensis
AAATCAGTGTGGAGATTCCTCGAAAGTCTAAAACTAGAGATTTCCTTTGACCTGCTATTCCCCGCCTTGGTGTCTTCCTCAAAAAGTTAAAAGCATGGTCCCGCAGTGATGTATGCACACCGTGTTTGTAGAAGCGCAGTCTGCAAGAGCTAAATTATTGGAAAGAGCTGAGAAGACCATGAACAGATGCATGGATAAAGACACTGTGATTTTTAAACACAGCGGTGTCTACTCCACCTTAAAGGAGGTAAACTTTAGACATTTTTAGGTACAGGGATCCACCTTGAGATCATACTTTTCTGTGAACTCATCGGACACATCTGTTTCAATACTGCATTGCTTCTCTTCCATGAATGAGGACCGAAATATATAATAGATCTTGGGAGGCAGCCAGACAATGTGGAAGTCGGAGGGAGAAAAGGGGAGGGAGAGGAAGGACGGGAAGGAAAAGAAAGCAAAGATGAGGTTCAGGGAAAGTGGAAGCAATATTTTGTGTACAAGGAGGGGAAGCAGGCTTGAAGACGGAAGGGGAATGGGAAAAACAGACCCCGGACAGGTACGATTTGCCCGTCATGGCTGCGATCGCTGCGTGCATGGAAAGTGTACCAATA
>NW_022914853.1:0-250 GCF_012274545.1 Fukomys damarensis
GTTTCGGACTTAAAATCTTTGTACAAACCACAAATTTGCTAATTATTACACATACACAAGAAAACTCACTTCCTCTGATTCCCAGCTCCCTTGCTGCTAAGTGCCCTACTGAATCAGAACTCAGTTCATTCACTCTTAGCCCCTTATCATGCTCGACACAAGCTTTCCATTCCTGGGACTCTCTACAGCCTCTAACTCAGACATTCTTAAACTCCAACGCCTGTCAGAATCACCGAAAATTCTGGAAAAT
>NW_022914854.1:0-241 GCF_012274545.1 Fukomys damarensis
GTGCACCTGCCCATCGGGCCACAGATAACAGGTGTAAATTGTAGAACACTTTCATTTTTTTTTCTTGGTGGGGCACAAAAGATGGATAGAGTAGAAAGAACGGGTATTGGGTATTGGGCTGAATTTTACCTCCTCGTCTGGCTAATCAGGCGTCCTGGCGCGCCTTTTATTTTATTTTGGGGGGGCCTCACTTTCAGCCTCTATAAAATGACTTTCTAGCCTTTGTCCGCGGAGTCCTGGA
>NW_022914855.1:0-203 GCF_012274545.1 Fukomys damarensis
AAATGAAAAAGTAAATCCATGAGAACAAAATTATAGATGATATTAAGACAGGAAAACATAAAAGGCCCAGTGGAAAACAGCTGCACATGTGCACAGGCCCCAGCCAGGCCCTTTCTCAGACACCAGTCAAATAGGCGCACAGGACCAAGCCAAAGGCTCACCTGGATAAAAGCTGTGCAGGCAAACAAAGGCCACAGCCAGAG
>NW_022914856.1:0-228 GCF_012274545.1 Fukomys damarensis
CTACCACCTTATTTCCTACAATGTCTCCTTTACTTTGTACTGGAATTATTTTGATCAGAAAAATGTTAAAGTCGATGCTGGATCAAATTAAAATTCTTTTCACTCACTACTAAAATGACAAAATAGATAATTCTTGATACTGACATTACTCTTTAGAAAAAAATAAATTTTTTACTTGGTTTAGAGTTTATCTTGTCCTTAATTACTTATTTATTGGAATTTATGCTC
>NW_022914857.1:0-220 GCF_012274545.1 Fukomys damarensis
TAGTAAGACCTTGTCTCAAAAAACCAAAAATCAAAACAAAACAAAGCAAAAAAATCAAAAAGATACTTTTAAAAAAGAGTTAAATGGCAATAAATGCTTATGAAACTGTGGTGAGGAAGTACCCTCTTACATTGTTGGTAAAAATGTAAACCATTATGGGAGTCACTATGGAGGTTCTTCAAAACACTAAGAAGAGAAATTCCATTTGCCCCAGCTATTC
>NW_022914858.1:0-554 GCF_012274545.1 Fukomys damarensis
TTTTTATGTATAAGGAAAAGGGACAGAAATTTAGAATGTAGGCCACATGCAGCCTCGGTACTCAGAAGTTTCCCAAGACTTTTAAGGGTTCGGACAATCACTCTCTGGACCTCGCTTGGGTGTTTCATGCTGAGGACCTTGTTTGACTTGGTGTTTTCCTCCAACTCCTTGCCCTGCCAAAACACCTTCGTTGGAGGCAGCAACCTTCCGCTTAAGCAGGTGGGTGTCAGCTCAGGAGCAGGTTGGAGGGGTGAGAATCGGCTCACAGGCCTGAGCACGTCAGAGACAACCACACAGGAAGGAATCTGCCGCTAATAAAGCATGTACAGGGGGTGATTAGCCATCAGTCATCGGCTGGGGGTGCTTCATTTTTCTCAGATGACAAGCGCTGCATTTTGTAATTTAGGGGACTCCTCCCTCCCCGGGCCAGCATTTCCAAGTTCAATAGCTCTTGCCAGAAATCTAGCAGAGGTAAGGAGGGAGGAGAGGGTGTAAGTTCAGCCTCGACAAAGTCACAATACTGAGTAAAAACTCAGAAATGGACTTGGGACCTA
>NW_022914859.1:0-340 GCF_012274545.1 Fukomys damarensis
GGCTCTGAGAGCCTCTCTCGGTTACTCTCGGGGCACAGGCAGCACGGAGGGTCACACTGGGTAGGATCTGGATTTGCCCAGGACCTGCTTCTGATTGATTCTGGGCTGCAATCATTGCAGCGGGCAGGAAAATCAAGAGCAGTGAAGGAAGTCCCTGGCTCCAGGCCATTTGGCTAATATGCAAAGTGAGGTCAGGGAAGGAAGAGGCTCTGTGAGCAGCTCCAGCCTGGGCTCTGCTTGCCCTCTAGTCTGAGGCCCCTGAAACGGCAGCCCCACCCCCCAGTGCTGTGTGACAGGTTGTGGTCCTGGGCAGGTGGCTCGAGGGCCCTGGGCTTTGCTT
>NW_022914860.1:0-287 GCF_012274545.1 Fukomys damarensis
GTTTTTATTATTTCAAGGAATAATGTGAGTCTCCAAAGAAGCCAACATTAATGAAATTTCCTCCTCTGCATATCCTTTTACAGTCAGATCAGAAGACAGCCTTTATCTTTAGGAATTTAGAGTTGCACACAGTACTGCCCACAGTCACACTCTTCATGTCCCTTCTTTCTATAATCTCTATCCTTTCACCTCCCAAACTCTAGTTTAGGCCTTTTATGACCAATTCTTGCCTTTCTCTTAGGGAAATACTAAAAACAAAACTTTTGAGCTAAACTAGTAATTTTCTG
>NW_022914861.1:0-217 GCF_012274545.1 Fukomys damarensis
TCTTCTGGAAAGAGGGAGAGAACACAAGGCCTGTGCCAGGCATTGTGGTGAAGGAACAGGGAGAAAGCTCGCAGGGGTATTGGGGGGATGTTCTTCCTTCCCCTTTTACACTGGTTTCCAGCCTCAACGTGCCCTGTCACCTGCTGTCCCCTCTGGTTTGCCTGGCTCAGAGCCCGTTCTTTGGCTGGATGGTTTACAATCCTGACTGATTCCATCA
>NW_022914862.1:0-2120 GCF_012274545.1 Fukomys damarensis
CCTGGAGCTCCGGTCCTGCTCACAGCCAGGTGATACCTAGGTCCAGGCCTCCGCCTCCTCCTGCCCTCTCCCTGCAGCGCTGAGATTCGCTCGTGGGTGCAGAGCCACAGGAAAGACTGGAAGCTCTGGAGGACACATCTAGCGTCATTTGCTTTGGTGTCTGAGGCTGAAGTAAGTGTCCACTTAATATTCGCTGAGTGATGAACGGAATCAAAACTAAAAGATCGAAACGGAAGAACCACTTTTCAGACCATACGGGGCCAAATGAAGAGAGAAAGCCAGGGCTGTGGGATCCGTGATGTTGCTTTGGTGTCGGGACTCAAGCAAAACCACGGCTCCAGTCTAGATGCAGTCTAGATGCCAGGTACCACACTGGACACTGTCTGTCCGTCCACCTGCCCGGCCACCCGTCATTCATACGCGGATACTTATGCCTCTGTTATTAGCCTCATCCAAGGGCCCGTCTCATCCCGCTATTCTTTTCCATTTCTCAGACTCCAAACCCGTCACAACTTAGACTTGTTCTGCCTCGCTGCGGCCCAGGGCTGGAATTCAGCCTCCAGGGCTGTCGGGTTCCCTGGGGCTCGAGGAGCACAGTGCTGCTCCGGAAGGGTCTGAGCGGTGGCCACGGAATGGTTTTATGTTACGTTTATGTCCGTGTTTACAGACGTTCTGCTTCCTTCACAAGCTTATGACCTGAAGCATCAGTTGCTTGTCTGCCCAGCTCCCTCCGCCTGGCTTTCCCGGACTAGCTCTGGCCCCTCGAGGACAGCGCTCTGGGTCCTGTGTGTTTTCTCCGCCCAGCCGCTAGGGTTGCAATCCTGGATATGCATGGGGTTCGTTTACCAAGACTGAAGGAGGCGCCCATGTTCCAAAGCCGAGCCCCAGGATCACGGCGATTTCTGGACTAGTTTTGGGGGTGCTGCCCCGGCCCCAGGCTGAGATCCTTGGGCCCGTGGCAGGGGACTCAGTGAGGACCCGAGCCCCAGGGTCCCCGTGGGCCCAGGCCGGACCAGGCGGCCCCTACCTGCCGTCCAGCCGTCCAGGACCCGTCCTCCTGTCTGTCTGCGAGCTGTGGGCTGGGATGCAGCGCTGTGCCCGCGTCCGGGGAAGGCACAGAGCCAGCAGATTCAGTGACTGGGGACAGCGTGCGCCACCCCAGGAAAACAGCGGCAGTAGCAACAGCAGCAATAAACCAAGAGCTGGAGTTGAGAGAGCCCGCTGGCCCCTCGGCCCAGGAGGAGGCAGGCCCAGCCTCCTGTCCCCCGCTCCAGGCCAGGGGGCAGCCTCTGTCAGCCTCTGTCAGCAGATGACCTGCGTTCTCTCTGAGGAAAGAACCGCACTGCCCACCGAGGGCCCAGGCCTACAGCTGCTGCCCTGTTAATTCCCCCCGCGGCTGCTTGTCTTTCGTGGAGGCCTGCGCACTGCGGCGGGCACAATGCATGGAAGTCCTCAGGCCGGGGCTTCCACAAATCAAAGCCCCAGAAGCCAGGAACCCTGGAGAGCCGCTGCGAGGCGTGGAGCCAAACAACCCTCTGTGCCTTCCTGGACGAACTCTTGTTGCTCTGACGCATCAACCACTCCTTCGGTCTTAACCTCATTGGCACTTTCTCTTTGTGTATGTGTCTTGCAGACAGGATCTCGCTAGGTAGCCAGGCTGGCCTTGAACTTATTGCGACCCTCCTGCCTCAGCCTCCTGGGTGCTGGGATTACGGGTAAACCTTACCATGCCTAGCTCCAATTTTCTTTTTAAAATATTTGGGGTTAGTCCAGGCAAAGAGCTTGCAAGTGTTAGAACCATCACGGAGCCTTCAGAGACATTTTGAAGGCTCGGGAAAATTCGACACTATCCTTCCTAGGCCAGGAGGGGAGAAAACTCCATGTCCTGTGGGGGGTCACATGAAAGATCAAATGAAAGGCCTCGAGGTCTCAGAGCTGCACAGGTGTGAGAGCAGGAGAAGCACCTCCTGCTGGCCCTGGGTCCTTCTTGTCCCGCAGAGCTCCTTGGAGACCAGGACCGAGAATGAAATCAAGTTTTTTGAGACAGGGTCTCACTGTGTAGTTGAGACTGACCTGGAGATCACTATGTAGCCCAGGCTGGTCTCGAACTCACAGCGATC
>NW_022914863.1:0-1029 GCF_012274545.1 Fukomys damarensis
GTGTGTGTGTGTGTGTGTGTGTGAGTGAGAGAGACCACCCTCCATTATGTGGCTTTTTTTCTTTGAAAGTCTGTCTGGTAGAGGACGGGCCACCTTGGAGGGTGGCAAGTTGGCCATAGCTGGAGCTGGGCTCCTGGAGCGCGAATTCTCACACGGGGAAGGGAGGCTGTGCAGGGGTGGCCCGTGTGGCTCAGAGTCACTTCTGACAGACTGCAGTCTGAAACCCCCACACAATTAAAGGGTGCGGACCAGCAAAGAGTTGTCAGCTGTTATGTGTATGTGCCTTCACTTGAGAAAAAGAGCCTTTGTGATACCAAAGAGGAATCAAAAAGAATAGCTGCCTCTCCTTACTCCTTCTAAAAACAGTTGGCCACCTGCTCCAAGAACCTGTATTATGCTGGCAGCTCTGTCTTCACCACTACCCGTGGATGTTTCAAGAACAGGCATGTGCACTCTTCTAGCCTGAGCAGCCCCAGATCAAGAGCCTCCTCTCCCTCCTGTGTCCGTGAGGCTCAGTGACATTCTAGAGTCTTCCTGTGTCCTCTTTCACTTTCGTAGCCCTCCTGCTATCTTGTTTAGTCTTTAACCATCTCAGAGATGGATTTCTTTGCTCTTTTGTTGACTGTCTTTCCACTGTGTCTTCACTACAGTGCCTGAGCCAGGCATCCTCACCACATATTTACCTTTGGGACTATTATGTGAGCCCAGAGAAGCCACAGTTAGGCCCCGTGAGATGCTGTTAGGGGAGTCTTGTCACAAGCCGGCCAGGCCCCAGTGAAATGGCGCGGGGGAAGAATGCCTCCGCCGGCGCCTCATCTCTCACCAACCCTTCCCCATTTCCCTCCAAGGAAATACGAATGTCTCGTTTCCACAGAGTTCGGGAAAATGGATTAGGCCACACATTCACAGCTCAGGTATTCAGGGAGTCTTTTTCTCATCTTCTGTTTGACCCTTCATGTCACAGCCACGTGGGCAAGGTCAAGCGCACTCTGACCAGACTGAGCACCCTCTAAACACTCATCCTCACCC
>NW_022914864.1:0-269 GCF_012274545.1 Fukomys damarensis
AGGCAGGGAACACTCACTCCTTCCTACACAAGATTGTCTACCTCAGGGAGAAAGTACTTTCATTTTTATTAAAATATCATAAAAACTGAAATTATTTCAACCATTTGAGATTGGGAGATTATAAAAAGCTGGATTTTAAGAATATGAATTTTAAGAACTCAGTAACTGCCTTTGCTTGCTTTCCCTGAAAATCCAAGCAAGTAAATTGAGGCAATAAATACAGAGTAAAAAATTGTGCCTCGTTGGAAAGAAAAAGTCAAGTAAATGAA
>NW_022914865.1:0-810 GCF_012274545.1 Fukomys damarensis
GAAAGCCGCTCACCTCATGGCAGCCAGGAAGCAGAGAGAGGGAAAGAGCTGAAGAGGAAGGGACCAGGGGGTGGATTAGTCCCCAGGTCACACCCCAGTGCTCCATCTTCTTCACCTAGGACCCACAGCCTGTTTCCAATACCTTCGATGATGCCATCAAATTAGGATCTCATGAGAGGACTGATCTGCTGATGAAGTTCAAGCCCTCAGGGCCAAATCACTTCTCTGCACCCCACCTCTGAACTCCAAGGGCTCAATACACACGTTTCTGGGGGACAATTCATAGTGAAGCCAGAGCGCTGTGCCAACACCAACTGCCGAAGTAAAAGCCTTTGCTTTGATCAGAGCTGTCCGCAATGAAAATACATTTGGCAGCTCTGGTTCTCTGGTAGAAGTACGAAATCTGTGATGTTCAAATGCAGTTTCCTTAACTCAAACATCACCCTAGTCAACAGAAGAGCAAATGGGACTACAAGTCACAGATGGAAAAATTGTTCTTTCAGTTCACTAGTGAGTTTCTTCAGGGGTTAATGAAAAAAAAAGAGAAAGAAATTACACTTTTATATCCTAACAGGAAATAAATTCTGCTTTGTGTTTCCATAACCTTCTCTATTGCCCTGTTTCTATCAGCACAGGTTTCTCTGTAGAAGACAGAAGACACACATTTGAATAGTAGAGGGGCTTTTATTTTATTGCTATTTGTCTCAGAGACAAAACAAGAAACAGGCAAGGATTTCGCTCAGTGGTTCTGCCACCTGCTTCACAAGCCCAAGGACCCGAGTTCAATCCCCAGTACCAAAGGGGGGGGGG
>NW_022914866.1:0-231 GCF_012274545.1 Fukomys damarensis
TTTCAAATCTGCGAGCAATGGGCAGAGACCGACTCCTGGGCGGTCCTAGAGCAGAGGTTCTAGTTGGGCTAGAGGTTCGGCTGGGCTCTGTTGCTGGGATACAGATGGATGTTCCATTCCGTTATTGTGACGAGATACAGCGGAGCCGCCCAGGTGAGGCCACTGCCTTCGCATTTAGGGGCGGAAACGCCCAGAGACGCAGAACAATGGCGGCCTAGTCACCTATGGGTT
>NW_022914867.1:0-447 GCF_012274545.1 Fukomys damarensis
TAAGATACTTTCATGACAAAGAACACCTGAGAAACTTCATGAATACCAAACCAGCACTCCAATCAATTCTAAATAATACGCTAGAAAAGGACAATGACGATCATAACTCCACGAGGCACAACAGAGTAAATCGGCAGGAAAGGCAAGAAATTAAAGAGGGGGAAAATATTTTTAAAAGTCCACAACAGGAAAATAACATGATGATGATAAGTCAACACATATCAGTTATAACCTTCAATGTCAATGCGATCAATTCACCAATCTAAAGAAATAGACAGGCAGAATAGATTAAGAAGCAAAATCCAACAATATGCTGTATACAAGAAATGTACTAGTTCAAAAAGAAACTCACAGACTGAAAGTAAAAGGATGGAAAAGAGTTCTCCATGCAACAGGAACCTGGAAAAAAGCAGGGGTAGCTATCTTATTTGCAAAGTAAATTTCAAA
>NW_022914868.1:0-238 GCF_012274545.1 Fukomys damarensis
CATGTGCTGCTGAGAAGAATGTGTATTTTGTGGTTGTTGGGTGAAACATTCTATAGATATACATTGAATCTGAAAGGAGAATTTTATCTTCATGGTTCGAGCTGGACTTACTAAGGGGAAATTCCTTACTTGAAATTTTCTTGGTTCAACGTGTCCGGGTCTGTCCTGCCTCACGTATGTCTGAGCTCAGGAATGTCTTTTTCTCTAGAAGAGAGTTTTGTCATTTCAACAGAATGCA
>NW_022914869.1:0-450 GCF_012274545.1 Fukomys damarensis
ACGCACTTTGCCGAAGGCTTCTGCCGTTTAAAGTGCAGTTTTCCCCTGGAAACAGCTTCTCTCACCGCTCAACCGTTTAAAGCGAAAGCGGTCAGTTTCATGAATGTGAATTACTCCACAGAGAAAGGTGCTGCAACTCTGGGAGTTTACCAGTGAAGTCCACTTCTTATGGCGAGTACAACTGTAGTCCTTTTTGTTTCTAGGTCTCTGCCTGGCAGAGATTGAAACACTGTTGTGAGGCTCTTTTAGCAGAGAAGCCTTTCAGGCCTAAGGGAGTGCCTAGCAGCCCTGAGTGCACACAAGCCTCCAGAACTCTGTATACTTTGGGATAGCTTCAGTTTGACGTTAGAACACAAACGCACTTTGCCGAGGGATTCTGCCATTTATAGTGCAGTTTTCCCCGGGAAACAGCTTCTCTCGCAGCTTAGCCGTTTAAAGCAAAAGCGGTCA
>NW_022914870.1:0-224 GCF_012274545.1 Fukomys damarensis
CGGAGTGCACACAAGCCTCCAGAACTCTGTGTACTTGGGCATAGGTTCAGTTTGACGTTAGAAGAGAAACGCACTTTGCAGCGGGCTTCTGGGGTTTAAAGTGCAGTTTTCCGTGGGAAACAGCTGCCTTCGCTGCTTATCCGTTTAATGCCAAAGCAGCATGTTTCATGAATGTGAAGTACTCCACAGAGAAAGGTCCTGAAACTCTGTGAGTTTCCAGTGAA
>NW_022914871.1:0-309 GCF_012274545.1 Fukomys damarensis
TCAAAACCTAAGGGTCTTAGGACTTGATGGTATGCTACTTCTCATCTCAGGGCCTCTGAAAAGCTCTTAGCAAAATCTAGTGCGTGTATTTAAATTTCTTGTGACTTCAAAAAAGATTCTTTGATTCTTCTATTTTTCAGAGTAAGGTGGTATTTTCTAATCCCTTTACAACCCTTGCACTTTGCATACATATAGGGAAAACGAAATGGAATACCACTGTCAGAACTTGTGCTTTTATTATGAATGGGATGCTATCCCTAAGGACTAGGACTGCATGTGACACAAAGGTAATTAAGATGCAATCTCTTA
>NW_022914872.1:0-272 GCF_012274545.1 Fukomys damarensis
TATTCCTACTGCAAGATTTCTACTACTGTCAGAAATCTTCTCAGTTCACTTAATTCTAATTACCTTCCAAGCCTAGTCCATTTGTGAGCCAACGCTATCTTTATTTGCCTGTATATATCTTCAGTGCTCTGGCCATGTCTAAAAGAGGCAGTTCCTCCATGAGGTGTCTATGAGTAAGACATTCTAGTGACTTCTGTCTCCTCCCACTTGGCTATCTACTGTGAGACATCACTGTTCTGTCTCCTCCTGGGTAACATTTTTGCTGTAGTCTT
>NW_022914873.1:0-214 GCF_012274545.1 Fukomys damarensis
AGAAAGGAAGAAATGTTTGAACAAATGACCAAAAACTGAAAGAAAGGGCCAGGGATTTAGCTCTGTGGTTCTGCTGTCTGCCTTGCAAGTGCAAGGTCCTGAATTCGATCCCCGGTACCCCCCCAAAAAAAAGAAGAAGAAAAAACTGGACCCAAGTCTAATAAACCAAGTTTAAATAAATTTAAAAAGTTAAAGTCAAGAAGAGTAAATTTTC
>NW_022914874.1:0-389 GCF_012274545.1 Fukomys damarensis
ATTTTCATTAGCACATTTGCAGTATGCCATGATTACATTCACCATGGAAAATTAGTATATGTACATCACACCTCTAAATTCTTTTATCATTCCCTTCCCCATCTCCCCTTCCCACCTCCCTCCATCTTTTGGTCGCCTTCTTTTTTGTTTTGGCAAAAGATCACATTTCTGATGTTTAAAAGGGTGCTAACTAAACTGCTCAATGGATTCCTCATTCCATGCCTGATACCAAGGTCAAGATGACCAGAGTAAATCAGGAAGGATGAGAACCAGATGACAATTCAGGTGGACGAGGAGCCCAAGAACCAGAACCAGGAGGCCGTAACTTTCAAGTGAATCTGCAACCAGTTGAAATCTCAAGGATCCTCTTTAACCTCCTCTTCTCAGCT
>NW_022914875.1:0-1131 GCF_012274545.1 Fukomys damarensis
ACTTTTAACAGTCTTGTCAAAGATAAATCCATTATTTATCTATAATCCCTTATGAGAGTTTGTTTAAGGGCCTTAAAATGTGAATATTCTTTTTGACATGGCTTGTCTTGAAGCTGAGCACATTATTTGGGAGAGAACTTGAATCATCAATTTTTTACATGTTAAAATGTGAAAAGAGGCATTCAGTTCATCTTTGCTTCAAATTAGAGTAAAAAATCTACATGTGACAGTGGCAGTGGAGCTAAAGCACTGTTTGGTTTAGAAGGGTGAATCAATTTGAAATATAAAATGATGACTTTAATCACCTTACTTTAAACCTAATGTGGATGCTCTGAAATAAATCATTAAGGTAACTAAATCTTTTCCCTATGAAGCCTGTAGAAAGGAGACATTATAATTACCAATCATAAAATCGCATCAAAGTGAGAAAGAATAAAAATTTCCCAAGGCGATTGCTTTATCCATATGGCTTCAATTATCATCTTCAAATTCACGATCAGGTGGGCACCTCCGGGTCTGATCTATAACTTTTCTTTTTTGAGATTCAGATACAACTGAGATTCAGACACCTCACAGTTACATAAGTACAAAAATGCCAAGAAATGAATTTAGCATCTCTCCTTTTAAATCTTTGCCTTTGTACAGGTTCCTACCTGTGAGAGTATGAGCTGTATAATCCCCAAATTTCACAGAGGAAATGAAGACTCTTTCCTCCTTCATCCCCCTACCTCTACCCAACCAGTAAACAAACATAATAAAGTCCACTTTCTCTCCTCTCCTTTCTTTTCACTCTCTTCACCTCCTCTTTTTCGCTTTCCTCCTGTCTCTCCCCTTTCTTTTCCTTCCCTTCTCTTTCCGTCCTTGTCCCCTTTTGCCCCTCTGCCCTTCTCCTCCACTCAGCATCTTCACTTCTCGTTCTCCTCTTCCTCTTTCCCCACACATCTTGTCAATCCTACTTGCCCCTAATGCCTACTGCTTCAATCCGATTCAGTGTTTTCTCTTCTTTCTAAAAACCCAGATTCCATGCCGCAGTTAGAATTTCCAACATTTCTGATCCTCTCTCTTCTTGTCTCATGGTTCCTCTTCAGCTCTGCATTCCATTGTCCGTAATTCATTTAGTCTTTTTTTTTT
>NW_022914876.1:0-207 GCF_012274545.1 Fukomys damarensis
GCTTCTTCCTTACATCACTTTCCACAAGGCTGTACCACATATCCCATGTCTCTCATTTCATGCATTTTCATTAAATCGGGGGTAACCACAGTGACATAAAACTGTTCAAAGGAAATTTAGATTGAGACAAATTGGGAATCCTGCGCCTCACGATTCTTCAAAGTGTTTTGGAAGCAATTTTGAAGATGGCATTGCAAGAAGAGAAAG
>NW_022914877.1:0-262 GCF_012274545.1 Fukomys damarensis
CTTCCTTTCTTCTGTAAAGAAACAGCTCCAAGCTACAGCACATACCTGCAGTCCCCCACTCTGGATAGATAAGGAAGATCACAAGTTCCAGCCCAGGCCGGGAAATGTAGCGACTTGGTGAAATCCTATGTCTAAGAAAAAAGGGCTGCCTCAGACCCGCTGTGCAGGAACACCGGTCTCCACACCCAGCAGCAAGGCACTGTCTTCTGCGAACATGTTTTCACAAAACAAGCAGCATCATTTTTAGGGACCATGTAGTTTC
>NW_022914878.1:0-279 GCF_012274545.1 Fukomys damarensis
GTTATCACCTCTACTAGTATATGCATATTAAAACAAGAGCTCACTTTTGATATTCTTTTTAAAGGTACTTCTATTTCACTCTCTTGTTATTCAGCTACCCTTTATTTTTTTGACAGCAAACCTTGAAAGAAGACTCTATAGTTTGTTTCCATTTTTTTCCGACTTTTAATCCTCCATCTAACCATGAAATTTTTGTCAGTGTTACCAATGATCTCCGCTATGTTGAATTCAATGGTTGATGGTTATTCCTCAGTCACTGTACCTTTTAGAAGCATTCAG
>NW_022914879.1:0-1585 GCF_012274545.1 Fukomys damarensis
TCTAGAGAAGGCACTGGCTTTTAACATCAGTAGTAGTTCGCTCTCAGTACTGTGCCACACTGTTTCTGTTGTGAAGGACACACAAATGCAAAACTAGTAATGTTCCTGTGTGACTGTTAAGCTTAATTTTCAACTTGGTTGTCTTGAGAGTTTCCTGGGAGATTAATGAAGCACACGCATGGGTGTGTCTGGGTGGGCAATGTTGGGTACAAACTGGTATTTTACCCTTTCTTCTCTGACTTTCTTCTCTTGCTTTGCTTCCTAAACACCATGATCTTAGCATCTTTGCTCTATCATATCCTTTCATCCTATGTTTCTGGCATGGAACCAGCCAGCCATGGACTGACTCCCTGGAAACCATGAGCCAAATTAAATGTATCCTTCCTTTAAGTTGTGAGCATCAGGTATTGTGTTCCAGCAATGAGAAATCTATCTAACAGAGCATAGTCAGAATTCCGACATTTAAATCACATCTTCTCTCTTTACTAGATACACTAAGAAAAGTTACTTTTATGTACTTACTATCATTGTTTTCATATAAAATTTTATTCTGATAAAATAGGATGCCATACATAAATGAGGTATTCCTATAATTTATACAAGCTACTTTTGTGGTTGAAGAGATAATTACTATTCATTACATCAAGACAGTGGGTGTTCTATCCTGGACATTCTACATATGTGAAAACATTTAAAATATTGTCTGACATAAGCTACATGAATGGATGCTAATTCTTGTTGTGATATTAATACTTCAGTTTTAGTTGTCATGAAATAAGTGACCCTTCAGTTTTCTTCCAAGTTTGAGGTTCTACGATTGTTAGTAAATATCTGTCATTGGCTAACCTTTGGTGAGTTCATTTCTAAACTATTCAACTCAAGAGGGGGCTGAAAGAGTGTGGTGATAGTAAGCATGAAGGAACATGCTAATTTTCAGGGTCATTTTGCTTTAGCTTCAGTGCACCAGCTAAGCATAAAATGGAGAATGCCACTGTCACGTCTGTAGAGGAGACCATTTCATCACAATGGCAACTTTCTTCTTAACAGCTTTGTATCATAAAAGACAGAGAAACTGTGTTCATGCTTTCAGTTATGGCATAAACTGACATGATGGATGTGAAGCAACTTTCATGTTGCATAAGTTAAAAGAAAATAATGGCACCATGTAGCCAATGGAGGACTCTGAGGCCCTTCATGGGTCCAGAAATATTTGTGCTTTTCTTCTTCCTCACACTAAGAAAAAAAAAAGTTGATGTCACATTTTTATAAGATAGAATGTAGTAAAGGGAATCTGCTAATGCTTTGTAAAAGATAATGTTTAAAAAAGGAAAAATTATGGTTCTTATGCAGGTACAAATTGAATGTATGTTTAATATTTTATTTAACTCATAAATTAAATAAAGGGTCAGGAGATAGCAAGTCAGATAATAGGAGAATCTAAAGAACAGGCACGTGTATAGATCAGGAATGTTGAAATGAATGTGAAACTGGAAAGCCAAATTGGCTTTCCTACAATGGGAGAAAAAAAATTCCATTTATCATATCACAAATAAAATATATGTGTCTTTTACATGTAAATTGCAGA
>NW_022914880.1:0-629 GCF_012274545.1 Fukomys damarensis
AGAATGACCTGGAACTCACTAGGTAGCCCAGGCTGGTCCTGAACTCACAGTAATCCTCCTGCTTCAGCCTCTGGAGTGCTGAGATTTCAGGCGTGTATCACAAGGGCCGGATTCCCCATCCATTATAAAAGAGAGTTTTGCAGGATATATCAGCCCCTGTTGGAGAGTGTTTTGTCTTAGGACTTGAAATACCTCACTCCACGCTCTCCTTGACTTAGGGTTTTTGTTGACAAGCTAGCTGTGCTTTCCTTTGTATGTGATTTGTTTCTCTTCTCTAACTGCTTGTAGTATTTTGTTCCCATGTTGGGCTCTGGGGATCTTGGCTATTATAATGTCTAGTTGTCAAATTTTTTTTATCATGGCTATTGGAGTCCTATATGCCTCACTTATCTGAATGTCAATTCTTCCAGTGGAGCATTTGCGAGAGGCAATGGTTAAGCCAGAGTGGAAAGTTACCGGTAGAAAAAGTTCATGCATTTGGAGGACTCTAAGCAAAGGGGCCCTTGCGAAGAAATAATCTAGAGAGGAAGCCTCCCCAGAAGGCAGGAATGACACGGGTAGCATATTCTTTTAGCGACGGATTAGTAGCAACAGCTTAGCCCTGGAACTGCAAAGTCATACACACAGGA
>NW_022914881.1:0-231 GCF_012274545.1 Fukomys damarensis
GAACTACTACCATCTCACACATGCCCCTGCTATTGGAAATTACTTGACAGTGTTGGGTGTGCCCATGTGAGCAGACTCACTCCCTCAGACAGTGAGGGAAAGCAGACACCACGCAGATCTGGCCCCTGCACAGCCTCAAATCATTCAGTTATCTCCTTCTCTAACTAGAAGAATACAGGATGGTAAAATGACAGGCGATTTGGTTCACAAGTGGGATTTAAGATCCTGACC
>NW_022914882.1:0-208 GCF_012274545.1 Fukomys damarensis
AGTTAAAATATTGTATAGGGGGCCAGGGATTTAGTTCACTGTTTCTGTCGGTTGCTTCAAAAGTAAAGGTCCTGAGTTCGATCCTCAGTACCAAAATAACAGACAAACAAAAAATATTGCATGGGTACTGACTCATCAATCATAACAAAGGCATTACATTAATGTTAAAAGTTAATAATAAAGAAAGTCAAACATTTCAGGTAGGGAG
>NW_022914883.1:0-200 GCF_012274545.1 Fukomys damarensis
TGGAAGGGATGGATCAGGGATTGTTTTGGAAGGGAAGGGTCAGGAGGTTTGGTTTCTAACCCAGGGTGACTGATGGCTATTTAGAATACCGATCATTCTTTATCCCCGGGGAAGTATGCAGGTGTAGTCATTCATCGTTTTCTTTTTTTAAGTTTATTTTTGCCAAAATGGCAAAAAACATCTATCTATATTGTTCAGGC
>NW_022914884.1:0-248 GCF_012274545.1 Fukomys damarensis
AAAGAAAGCTTCCTACTAGGAAAGCCTTCCCCCATGTATGTGGTAGAGATACCTGATCCACCCGATGTACAGATATCAGTGCAGGGTCATAAGAAATAAGATAATAGCCTGCCTATAAAAGAATACAATAACTCTCTAGTAACAGATCCAAAAAATTGATATTGATAAAATGCCTGATAGAGATCCAACAGAACACACATAAACAGTCGAATAAAATTAGAAAGACAACATAGTTACAAAAAAAAAAA
>NW_022914885.1:0-402 GCF_012274545.1 Fukomys damarensis
CCAGGTGTCTGTTTGCTGAATGATTCTCACTCACATATATCAGCCACATACTGTAGTTAGCTCCAGTTTATAGTTAAGTATAACAAATTGTAGCACGAACTTAGTGTACACAGAATCATCCCATCAGTCTGCCAAAATGGTCTTGTAACTGTAAATATTCTGTTATTAAAAGAGATTTGAGGACAAGCGACCTCTGCTGGGGATAAAAGTTAAATTCTCATTCTACTTGTGATAATAAATGCTAGATTAGAGACAGGGATAATACACAAAGGTTTAATTTCTATTTGTTATTTTAAAATTCCACTTTTACTAAATTTGGATTTAACCTAAACCATGTATCTGTCAATCTGGCATGAAATATTCAAAGAAACACCTTCTCATTTCAAATTTTTGTCAGATGAG
>NW_022914886.1:0-427 GCF_012274545.1 Fukomys damarensis
GAAGTACTCCACAGAGAAATGTGCTGCAGCTCTGTGAGTTTACCAGTGATGTCCCCATCTTATAGGTAGGACAACTGTATTCCTTTTTGTTTGTAGGTCTCTGCCCGGCAGAGATTAAAACACTGTTGTGAGGCACTTTTAGCAGAGATGCCCTACAGGCGTAGCAGAGTGCCTAGCAGCTCCTAGAGCACACAAGCCTCCAGAAGTCTGTATACTTGGGGTAGGTTCACGTTGACATTAGAACACAAACGCACTTTGCAGAGGGCTTCTGCGATTTAAAGTGCCGTTTTCCCCGGGAAACAGCTTCTCTCACTGCTTAGCTGTTTAAAGCCAAAGCGGTCACTTTCATGAATGTGAAGCACTCCGCAGAGAAACGTGCTGCAACTCTGTCAGTTTACCAGTGAAGTCCACCTCTTATGTGAAGTAC
>NW_022914887.1:0-222 GCF_012274545.1 Fukomys damarensis
CAGCCTCAGCAACTTAGTAACTCGGCAAGACCCTGTCTCAAAGTAAAAAATGAAAAATACAGGACTGGAGGTGCAAAATCCCTGGGTTCAATCCCCAGTATCACAAAAAAGAAAAGAAAAGAAAAAAGAAAATGTGAGAACAGAACAGCTCGAGTGGCGGGAGCTGTCTCCCCACCTTGTGGTGCTGTCATTTCCTTAGTCACCGTGGGCAGGGTGGGCTGT
>NW_022914888.1:0-1087 GCF_012274545.1 Fukomys damarensis
TGAAATACACAGTTTGGTAAAGTGCTCAAAAAGGACTTCAAAAGGACAAATTATAAAAGCTTTTGTATTTTGAAATATATTACAAACCTCTCTATTTTGTCCCCCCCCCACAGGGGATCAAACTGGGGACGTTGTATTTGTGAGGCAGGTGTACCACTGAGCCACATCCACGGACAACCCTCTCTTTTGTCTTTTGACTGAGAGTTTTCTTCCCACTGATGGTTGTGTCTTCTCCAAAATAGTTGTAGAAATAACGGCCAGAAATAAATTCTCTGGGAGAATCTGTGAAAGCCTACCTTTATTTAACATTGCCTATACCTAGAATGTATATTATATATGTCCAACTTAAATACCCTACCCTATCACTCACGGTTCCCCTAGAATTTCTACGTCCATCAATTCTAAAGCATGTTATGGGTTCTGCTACTGGTAGGTGGTATATATGGGTATTAAATAAGGATACATCAAATTATGTGATAGTATTTCTTTTTGACTTCTCTATGTTTATCTAGTTATGTTAATAACAATGACTGTCTGCAGTTGGAAGCTATTTTTGTATAGCATCTCTCAGCAAAGAGAAAGCATCCTCAGTCTTATAGCCGTCAGCAGACGATAACATTCAGCTAGGGCTTTTTGTTTACATTTTTTTTTCTACTGTATTTACTTTCATAATAAGTGACATGGGTAATTCAATCAATTGGTCAATAATAGTGCTACAAAATTTCATTATAATATACATTTATGCTAAAGGAAGTAGTGAATCTACAGAAAAATATTATGCAAGTCTAATTCAATTGGTGCTATAGTTACTGGATTTTGGAGGAAAATTATTTAACATTTTGCCCCAAAACTATACCGACTCCATGGGAAACACCTTCACTATTGGATTGGGATCAAAGGGATAGGAAGGCAAGGAGAAGATAAGCAAACTAGTTAGGGAGCCTTGCCCTGGGAACAACTAGACGATGCTCATATTTATTTATAGGAAATAAGACATTTCTGCAAATGTAAATTAGCCAGTAACCATCCATATTTATTTCTGCTATCATTTATTTTTACTGGAGATTTTATGTTTTTCTGAAGTTTG
>NW_022914889.1:0-492 GCF_012274545.1 Fukomys damarensis
CCTTCTGCTATTTGTTGTGCAGGAGAAGGGCCTTATTATTCAGTTCCTAAGCCCTGCTCCTTTATTCACTAGGTGCAGGTAGGGACAAGGGTGTCCTCTCTGTGTGGCCTCATGTTCTTCATGGAAGCCCTGCCTGTAAGCTGCACTGACGGCAGACTTGCTGCATGCTTACCACTAATTGCCAGAACTCTGTATGACTTTTCCACGAGGCAAGGATTTTTACATGCAAACCTATTCTTAAAAATTCCAGCAGGTGATGTGCAGGACCTCAGCAAGAAAACTGTTGACTGAGCAGTCCTCAGAGCACTGCTCCATAGCTAGCAGAGGGATGACCTGTGGACGGCATTGCTAACCACTCCATAAGCAGTCTGCTATAGTCAAGCTAGGCAGGGCATTTTCAGAATGTGCCTAAAGATGCACTAAAGATTGGGAGAATGCAGCACAATAGGAGTGAGGGCTTTCTGAGCTTTTAACAGGTCCTCAGTGTCTGTG
>NW_022914890.1:0-289 GCF_012274545.1 Fukomys damarensis
CACAAGTTGAAGGCAATGGTAGATATGTGAACAAGTGCGAACACCCCTTCAGACTCATCACTCCCGCAAACTGCACTAGTCAAAGCCGGCAGTGACTTTCTTGTCGCTTATTTTGGGGAGTAAAATACGCACATATACAGTGATCCGGAAAACAGTAATTTGCATGGACAAATATTTATACTTATGGAAACTGAAAATGCAAATGTTCTATGAGTTAGAGGTAACCACTGTTAACATTTTAGTGACTCAGTATAGTAAGGGCTGTGACAAACCCACAGCCAACAGCACT
>NW_022914891.1:0-253 GCF_012274545.1 Fukomys damarensis
TGTGTGTGTGTGTGTGTGTGTGTGTGTGTGTGTGTGTGTGTGTCTTGTCCATAGTCCAGGTGTGCTGGGGTGATGGAATAGCTACTGAAAGACTGAAGAAGATAGGAAATGGTTAATTGATACTCATTAGCAGAAAGGTATAGGGTCCAGTGGCAGCAGGAAGTTTCCTGAAGGTACTTTCGATGCCCAGTGGTAGCAGGATGGGATGGACTGGTTTCCTCAGCAGGGCCAGGGGCCTGGACTGGACAGTGAA
>NW_022914892.1:0-1220 GCF_012274545.1 Fukomys damarensis
TCCAGCTTGCTGGCAGGTTACAACCTCTGTGGGTACAACACCTGCCATCCCATCTTGCACTATGCCTGGCATGTGGATGCCACTCAGGAAAGATTTCTTGACTGAATCAAGACTGTACACACCATGCGTATACTCTGCCTGTCTAAAAGGGCGGTATGTTTCCACTGGAATCGTGGTTATTTGTATGTGTGTTCAAACCAACAGGAGAACCCCTGAGGTAGAGCAGTTCCGATTAATTCAGCTACTCTGTGTCCTCACAGCCAAACAGCCTTCCATTCTTCTGCTCCACTGTACTCAGCCATGACTCCTATCGTGGTCTCAAAATAGCTGCAGTGGTTCCAAGCATCACATGCAGATGACAGCATCCCAAAGGAGGGAAGGAATTCTTACCTCTCATTGTCCCCACGTCCCTCTGTCTCATGGGGATCCATGTCACAGTGGATAAGAGGACAGCTCTAGAAACAAACTGCCAGGGTTCAGATGCTCTCTACTGTGTTCTAGCTTTGTGACTTATGGCTGGTGAGCCTCTTTGGGCTTCATTTAGCTGTAGTACCTTTGTCATGGCTTTGTTGTTTGTTGTCTTGCCAAGTTTCTCAGTTGCCCAGACTGGGCTCAAACTTTTTGTCCTCCTGCCTCAGCCTCCCAATGTGCTAGAATTAGAGATGTACACCACCATACCCAGGTTGCCATCAGCATTTTAGAGCAGGTGCAGTCTCCTCTTTACAGAGGCTGGCCTGAGATACAAGCCCTTCTTACATCTTGTTACATGTCATAACACCTGACCCAGGGCCTCTGCAAGGTTCAGAACGAAAGAAAAACAAGCCCTGTACTGAGATTGCCAGGCACTGAGCAGCCGCGCCAGTGAAAATGACCGAGTGTCCTGTTCCATGTCCATCAGCCTGAATGGCAGCTTCCTTCTGTCCATCTGGGCAGTAGTTGGGCCTGGCCCTGGCTCTAGCGCATGTGTTTCTTGTATTTACGTAGTCAAAGGTCAAAAGCTGACTAAAAACAGATGGGCTCTTTCCGATTGCATCATTTTCCAACTTTTCAAAGGGCTTAAAATAAACTATCGTTTTCCACTATTTACTTAAGAGATTTGTTTTGCAAAACGTGTAGTTCTTGGGAACCCCCTTGTCATGCGTACAAAGTACACGGCCTGACTGAGTCATCTACTGGCACCGGCACGAGGGCCGCCAGCACCGACACACGCGGCGTAAATC
>NW_022914893.1:0-1547 GCF_012274545.1 Fukomys damarensis
GACACACAGTAAAGGACTGGCAAGTCGGGGCTGGCCCACTCCCGCTCACTCTTTCAATCTCAGGGCACAGACAGCTCCTCCAGGGAGCCCTCCCTGACCAGCCCCGACCCTCAGCCTCGCTGGGCTTTCTCTGTGCTGCCACGGATTGGCTGGTGGGAGAGGCCCTGAAGGAGGAGGACCCTCTCCCGCAGTACTTCCTTCCCTGGTGTCTCTCGGGGCAGAGAGGGCTCTTCCCTCTCCGCTCTGGCTGTGGCGGGGATGCAGGAGTGAGAACCCTGACCTGACTCCTTCTCCGCCCCTCTGCCTTCCCCCACTGACGTCACTGGTGCAGAGCCATCTCCTTCCCTGTGCTTCCGCTTCTCACGGGGGCGCTTCTATTCAACGTCCTCCCACAGCTCTGCTGTGCTCCACTCCTTCAGCCACTGCTCTGGTCCCAGCCTCCGTGGGATGCCCCACTGCACTTCCTTTCTGCTCCTCCTGCTCCTACTCTAACATTCATGGAACACCGGCGGTCATTTGACAAAACAAATCACATCAGACCACTTACAACGCTTTAGTGCCTTTGGGGGACTTTACATTATTCAGCCTCAGTGAAAAGACAATTAGATTGGCTGCTGCCTCCTCCACCTCCCTCTACCCCTTCTTTACCACACACTGCTATGGGGCCCTTCTTTGGTCCTCCAACCCATCCTTCCTACCCCAGGGCCTTTGCACATACTGTTCATGCTTCCTCGGTCACTCTGTCCCCATTCTTCAAGTTATCAGCTTCTACAGGTCTCAAGTTAAATATCAGTGCCTAACCTCCCTCCTGCAGCTGTTGGTCCCCCTCATTGTCCTCCCACATAGCCCCTTGTACATGGCATACTACCCTGTGCCCCAAGAAGTGATTATACTTGTCCGTATAACTCTTCCTTGAAAAGCCATGTCCTCTCCTAACTGTGAGCTTCTCCAGGAGGGCAGCTTCTATTTCTCATCCTGCTCGAAGCACCTCCTGCCCCATAGGAGGTAGGTGTTCAGCAGATGGATGCGCAGATCTGTGAGGTTGTGAAGACTGTGTGAATAAAGAAGCTCATGTCTCTTTAAGGAGAGCAGAGGCAACAGAGAGTGTTGTTAATTGTTTTTATTTGGGAGATGTTGGTCTTCACTTTGTTTTATCTTTTAATAACTCACGCTGCATAATCAGCTGGTAATTACAGCTTCCATCTCTGGTTTGTGCCTCCCTGACTCTTGCTGGGAGGATGGGAGCCAGTTTCCTGTTTAATCTGCCTTTGAGCGGGAAGACTGGGGGTGGGGGGGAGCAAGCGCCGTGGGGCATTAGGTTTAATTCTCAGGGATGTTAATTAGACCAGGAAAACAGCCCAGCTCAGAATGGGCTGCAGTGGGGCCTGGGGACAAGTGTGAGAGGCCCCAGTCCTGATGGTCTCACCCCAGCACATAGAGGGTCTGCCATCCGTGCCACCGAAGCTTCTGTCCCCGCCCAGGTCTAGGACATGCCAGCTGCCCCTCCATCGCCTGGGAGGCAGGACAGCTGCCTAGGGACAGAGGGA
>NW_022914894.1:0-206 GCF_012274545.1 Fukomys damarensis
ATGAGGGCTTTCTTTACCATAACTCTAGCATCATATTTCTTCAGTGTCATCAAATGTAAATGGCGAAATTTCTCTGAGTTTCTCATATTTTTTCAGATTGATTGTTCAAACTAGTTCCAAATAAGGCCTGCATATTACAGTAGATTAATTTGGCTCTAATTCTTATAGATTATCTCAATATATTTTTTCTTAATGTATTTCTGAAA
>NW_022914895.1:0-241 GCF_012274545.1 Fukomys damarensis
AGGCATTCTCTACCATACTTAGATTAACTTCATTATTTTAATTGAATATTTAAATTTTACTTTGGTTTCCTTTCAAGATTTGTGTGTATTTTTTATCACATCACATGTGAGCTGCACTTTGTTTTTGCTGTCTTTGTTGTCATGGTTGTTTTTTTGTTTGTTTTTTTCCTTTTAGGCATTTTCTTTCTTACATCTACTAAACCAGTCCTTCTCTCCAGCAGCCTATTCAACTCCTATTCAG
>NW_022914896.1:0-342 GCF_012274545.1 Fukomys damarensis
TTTCTGAGGGGTTCTTGAATGGCAAAAGATATGTGCTAGTGGGATAGATACACTACAGTTCTAATGTTGTATCTGGTGATATTTCACTGTGGAAAGGAAAGAGCAGAATGTGTTAACTTAATAAATATCAGTGGCCTGGAAGAAACTTGAATTTACTTACATTTATTACACGAACATAAAATATATCTGCAACAATTTAAGAAGCACTCACATTTCCTGTATTTTATCAAATTGCTTTAAATGGAAAAATCTCCTTAATTTTCCTTTAAGGAGTAACTTTCATATTTACCTTGAATTGTCTAAAAAAATTAAAAGCTTTTCTAGATATAGACTTTATTTCTA
>NW_022914897.1:0-613 GCF_012274545.1 Fukomys damarensis
GGGACTGAGAGACATTGATTAATGGAAAAGCGTTGAGTCCCAAACAGACAATGCATGGGTGTAGTGGAAAACTGCAGAGGGAGGGAAGCCTGTGCCCTCTCCTGCTGACCCCAGGCCATGTCACAGTGGGGCTCCCAGGAAACATGGCTCCCAGGAAGTGGGGCTCCCAGGAAGTGGGCCTAATATGTCCCCTGTGGAAGGGAGGGCAGAGAGGAAGGCAGGCAGAGCGCCAGACTGGGAAAGGCTCAGCAGGATGCTTTGTAGATGGTCCCTGCTCACCACGTGCTGCTCTGTCTGGCACAGCAGAGAGCAATCAGCTCTGCTGGGGGTTGGTGACTCTCACCATGTTATCCCCTGCTGCTCCCTCTACCTTCCCCCTTTTAGAGAAAGCATTGCTATGTAGCCCGGGCTGACCTCAAACTCAGAACTCACGGCAATCCTCCTGCCTCAGCTTCTTGAATGCTGGGGTTACAGGCCTAAGTCTCCACGCCTGGCCTCTTTTAGTTGAATGCTTATTTTCGATTATTTTCTTCCACCTCTGGGGGCTTCACCCACCTCAGCCAGGAGCCCACCCGTCTCTGCCTCTGCCCTAGGGTAAGCCCACGCAGTGGGG
>NW_022914898.1:0-323 GCF_012274545.1 Fukomys damarensis
CTCCTATCGACCATTAGGCAACCATCCGAACCATCATACTCAGAACTTTATCATCCTCCCAAACCGAAATTCTGAGCTCACTAAACAACTCCCCATTTCTCACCTCTCCATCCCTGGGGAATTTCTGTTTCTATGATTTTGATTACTCAAATGCAAAGAGCATTTGTTCTTTTGGGACTGGCTTATTTTACTTAAGATAGTCTCATCCACTTTGTAGTATATACCAGAACTTCTTTTCTCCGTCAGCCTGGATTATTTCCATGTATGTGTGCACCATGTTTTATTTAGCCATTCATCCTTTCGTGGGCATTCAGGTTGCTTCC
>NW_022914899.1:0-226 GCF_012274545.1 Fukomys damarensis
AAAAAAAAACATTGTGAAAATGGCCATAATACCAAAATGTTTCTACAGATTGTAGGCATTTCCAATTCAAGTCCCAACAATATATTTCGCAGAACTAAACAAGAACCCCAAATTCAATAGGAAACATTAGAGACATCGAATAGCAAAAATAAGTCCAGACAAGACAGACATGGCAGAGGGTATACAATTTCCAATCCTGTAACTATACTGCAAATTCAGTGCAAAA
>NW_022914900.1:0-218 GCF_012274545.1 Fukomys damarensis
CCCACCTAAAAACACAGCAAATTCTACTCGGCTGTGGCATCCCTCATCCTTGCCTCCCCAGAACAATAGAAAATAGAGAAGGACCCTTGCTGACAGGCAGATTAGAGAAAGGAGTTGGGACTGATGATTTGAGAGTCAATGCTGTGGCCTTTTACGCATCTTTGAGCAACAGGAAGTTTAGAAGGAACACCCCAGGCTCCACCAAACACACAATAAAA
>NW_022914901.1:0-495 GCF_012274545.1 Fukomys damarensis
TTGCATTTTTATTTTTGGTACCGGGAATTGAACTCAGGACCTTGCACTTGCAAAGCAGGCCTGGTGCTAAATCCCTGTCCCTCGATATTTGCATTTATGGTTCTCACATAGTAAAGATACTTTAAAGTGGTACAGTACCTCAGTAGATCTTGTGAGTATCTTGAAATGAGACTTACTGGAAGTATTTACACCACAAGAATCATCTAGTAGTGTGAATCAAGTCTTCATTTACTGTCTTGTTGACTGTATAGAGTTAGGAATCATGAATAAGTCCAGGGATTTAGCTCAGTGGCACCATGCCTCCTTTGCAAGTGCAAAGTCCTAAGGTCCTAAGTTCAATCCCAGTATCAAAAAAAGAATAAATGTCCAAATTAAGCCCAAAAGCATGTTGTTGGACTGGGGATGTAGCTCAGTGGTGCTGTGCCTGTCTGGCAGGAGCAAGGTCCTGAGTTCAGAACCCAGTACCAGAAAAAAAAAAAAAAAAAAAAAAAAAAA
>NW_022914902.1:0-220 GCF_012274545.1 Fukomys damarensis
GGCCCAGAGCCAGTAAATGATCTTTGGGTCTCTGGCGAATTCATGAAGTGCCTTCAGCTGCTGCGATTTTGATCTCCCTGGGAGAGCAATACTTGGTGTCTTTTCTTGAGAGGAAGAAGAGGTGGGGAGACTACAGGGCAGCACTTTAGTTCTTTACGGTAGACTCCTGCATACTGAAAACCTTGCCAAAATCCAATAATAGAAGGCAAAACAAAAGTGG
>NW_022914903.1:0-259 GCF_012274545.1 Fukomys damarensis
TTTTTTTTTTTGCAACTTTCCAGTGTCTTAGTTTTAAGTGTTACATTTACAAAAATTATTCGTGACCAGAATTTATTTTCCTTTTTGTTTCAGCCTGTTTAATTCTTTGTTTATATTTAGTTTATTAAAATTTTGACTATCAAAACTCATTCAGACACATTAAATATAAAATAAATCTCAATTGCATTAACTTTTATGACTTTAAATCTCCATTTATATAGTTCATTGTTTTAAGACATGTATTTTGCTATTATTTGTT
>NW_022914904.1:0-250 GCF_012274545.1 Fukomys damarensis
CTTCATATGTGAGGGTCCTGAGGGAGGAAGGATCAGGATCCCCTTGCAAGAAAGCAAATAAAGGTTTTAATTCTCCAGTAGTTAATTTTAAATAGGGACATATCCAATTTATATCTCCCAATAATTTTTGAAAAACATTCAAAGTTTTCAAATTATCTTTTCGAATCTGTGACTTTTGGGTAAATACTTTTCGAGGATATAGCTGATATCCCAAATATGAAAAAGGAGACTCCCGTTGAATTTTTTCAGG
>NW_022914905.1:0-884 GCF_012274545.1 Fukomys damarensis
CAGCCACCTGCACAGGGATTTACTCCCCTGCTTCCTAGCTCCTGTGTCATGGAGTCACTGCCGCCTGCACCCCAGACAACAACGAAGAGGAGAAAGAACAAAGGGGCCAGGGGGCTGGGCCAGAGGGAGCAGGGTAGCTTCTCTGTCACACCTTCACAATGCAGACTGTGGCTTGAGAAGGCCAGGTTGTTCCCATCTCAAGCTGTGTGCTGGGACAACTATTAAGAGCCGGGACAGCTATTAAGAGCTGGAACAGGAAAAGGAAGGGAAAATACTACAGTCCTTTCTAAGGATGCCTGGGCTTTTATTCCAAAGGAAAGAAAACTGCTCAACCTGAAACAGAGCCTGTCCTGCAATACTTGCTGTGGACTTTCCTCCCCGATTCCATGAGCTCCTGCTGTGAACAACTCCTTGACAATTCTTTTCAAGGATAAGCTGAACAAATTTAAAATGAAGTTAGTTAGCCATGGGAATGAGGCCCCTCACTGTTTACTCATCAAAGGGCTGCCTGCCTTGGGGTGGGGAGTGCTGGGCACCTGCATGCCCTGCCAGGAGAGGAGCGACCTCAGACAGTGCTGACCAGGCAGGTATCTCCACTTCCTCCACAAGGCTTTAGGACAAGAGACCAAGAATATTAAACGAGAAGAGAGGAAGAAATAGAAATCACATAGAAGGAAAGTTGAAGATTCACATATATCTCCTTTCCCTCAAGTGCTCTGCAGAAAAAGAAAAAAGAAACAAATTTCTTTAAAATAATCGATGAAATTAAAAGAAATATTAACTTTACACTATCTCATTTATCATTTGATGCAATACATAGTTCTCCAACCACATCATAAAATTTCTATCACTGACATATTTGTACTTCCCTTTTATTTTTATTT
>NW_022914906.1:0-252 GCF_012274545.1 Fukomys damarensis
CAATTGAAACCCCAATGTCATGTTTCATAGAACTAGAGAAAACAATCCAAAAACTCATTTGGAACAAGAAGACACCTAGAATAACAGAAGCAATTCTAGGCAGCAGTGACATCACAGGGGGTATCACCATCCCTAACGTGAAACTATACTACAAAGCCACTGTGATAAAAACAGCATGATACTGCCAAGGAAATAGACCCAAGGATCAGTAGAATAGATTAGAAGATGTAGCCACAACTCCAGTCATACTCA
>NW_022914907.1:0-204 GCF_012274545.1 Fukomys damarensis
ATTCCATAATTTTACAAACAAGACAAATTAAAAAAGAAACATTCAGAATTTAACCTGATTAAATATTTAGTTCAGTCCTGAGCTTTTGATATTTAATACAATATATAAGGCTATACTTTCAGGGATCATTTCTATAGTTGGTGATATTTAATACAATATAGATAAAGCCATAGCACAAAAAGATTTTGAATTTATTTGATTTAC
>NW_022914908.1:0-994 GCF_012274545.1 Fukomys damarensis
TAGTTCAGTTTGCTCTTTTGTTTTTTCAAATGTCCTGGACTTGGACTACTCCAAGTAGGAGTACTTGAGGTTGGGAATATTTTATTTTTCCCTTTTACAGTGGGAGAATTTTTTATGGGGGGGGAATCTGTGATATTATAGGAGAAAGCTGGTTTGTGCTCTCAAAAAATACAGGGTGAGGTGTACAGTTCTCAGCAATGCCTCCAATAGCAGAATCACCTGGGCTGTTTTACAGTGATTCTGGTTTATTCCTTGGTTCTGGTGAAATTGGTCTGGGGTGGACCCAGTTTCTTATTAAAAGTTCCCCAGTTTATTCAAGCACTGTGATCCAGATCCCAGGTAAAATCAACTCCTTTGAAATGAAAAACGATCAGCTTCTTTAGAGTTCAAAATTAAAAGTGTGTGTCTCATTGTTGCCTTTTTGTGTTGGAAATGCTTGTGTGTGGTGAGACTTTCTCACTGGTCTGTAACCTCCTTTAAAGGTGATGCTGCAAAGAATCACACATGTGTATCAATTGTTGCCTTTTTGTGTTGGAAATGCTTGTGTGTGGTGAGACTTTCTCACTGGTCTGTAACCTCCTTTAAAGGTGATGCTGCAAAGAATCACACATGTGTATCAGCGCTGTTTTGTTAGTAGGTATACGAGCTGCAGAAGGCTTTGAAAAGAAGTAAAGTTATGATTACATTGACAAAGTTAACTTGGGAATTTCAAACCATATATATGGAAGCACAAATTGAACAACACTTGCTATCATAGAAAATATCAAAAACACAAAGCCTACTATCTTCAGTTGCTATAGCAACCCTCTAGTGACTAAAATTTTGAGTGGTTAAAATCACATTCATTATTGTTTTATTCAGTTATCTACCTACAGCTGTGTCTATATAATATAATATTGAATACACACACTGAAACCAGGGGATGCTTTCCAGCTAATGTGGTGTTTTAACTTATAAGAATTTTGGATGACCTTGATTTATAAGGAAAGATTTA
>NW_022914909.1:0-1032 GCF_012274545.1 Fukomys damarensis
TTTGTCAATTTTATTTATTCTTTCAAAAAACCAGCTCTTTGTTTCATTTATTTTTTGTATCGGACACTTTTTAATGTGTCCTGAAATCATAAAATTTGAAAACTTTGGATTTGTTTTGCTTCCTCCAGAATGCTTTTGCTATTTGGAGTCCTTTGAATCCATACACATTTTAGATTATTATTTCAATTTATGAAAAAAAGCTGTGATTGGCATTTGTAGTGAGCAGCTTGACTCTGGATAGCTCTTTGGGTAGTATGCACATCTTAGCCATATGAAGACTTCCAATTCATAAGCATGGGCTGTCTTTTCATTAATTTTTATCTTCTTCAGTTTCTTTCAACAGTGTTTTGTAGATTTTAGTTTAGGTCCTCTGTTCCTTGGTTAAGTGTATTCCTAAGTGTGTTATTATTATATTCTTTCTGATGTTCCTTCACAGCCCTGGGTCCCATACAGGGCTGGAGAATACACACCATGACACTATTCAGCAGTATTCATGTTTTTATTATCTTGCTAGGTAAACAATAATGGTAAAAATCTGTAGTTTGAGTATCCTGTCTCATTTCTGCTTTCCATATCTCATAAAGCCTTTTTCTGATATGGAGCCCTAGCTGCAAGGAAGTCTGGGAAGTCACATGACTTTCCCAGTTCCCTAGCAGAGGAGGACAAATGAGCTGGCAGATGTAGCCACCCCGGGCAGTGCCGGTGCTGCCCTCACAGGACTTCATCTGTCACATTGCATTATGCATCCAGGGCCCGAATTATATAAGCTTTGCTGCTAGAGGTTTTCTTTAGAGGATTATCATTAAGCTCTGGGAACCAACAACCTTTGCAGTGAAATCTGGGAATTTACCTACTGCCTGCCTGCCAAGCACCAGTGGCCTGTGCCAATGACTGCACAAGATTGAAGGGGCTCAGCCAAAGCTGAAAATTTGCCTAAAATCCTGTTTTTTCTTGACTTCTTCCCTCTTCTCTGTCCCAATTTCCCCATTCCCCTTACTGGGGAATGCTTCCTTAATGAACATTGGCACACAC
>NW_022914910.1:0-235 GCF_012274545.1 Fukomys damarensis
AGTAAATTAAACTAAGCTCAGAGAGCATGGTCATGTGTTTCCCTACCACAATGCATCTTTTGGCTATAGTGCAGGTTAGGCAGAGAGTTGGATTTAAGCAGGATTGAGGTTTTATGAAGATTATACAACAGGGAGAGGGAAAACATATCTGAGGGTTTTTGAGTGCAGTGACAGAACATGGATTCCAAGTTATATAGTAATCCCCCCCATTGTCAGTGAGTGCCTAAAACCTTGC
>NW_022914911.1:0-317 GCF_012274545.1 Fukomys damarensis
CTACATAAACACAAACACCAGTACTGAACATGAGACAATAAAGGATGATAATTCCCTTGAGAATCGAGAAACAAATAAGGTGAATTTCGCAAATGCCTCAGGTTGGTGACTGTTAACTGCTTTTTCTCACTAAGCAGAAAAACCCAGAGGGGCCTCGTAGATACTGTGAATTGAGCAGACAGATCTGTGACTCTGAAAAGATCAAAACAGCTAAACATAGAACCAGAGAAGAGCTAGCTGCACACAGAGAAACCAACTAGTTTGGAAACCTGCAGAAGGCTCAGGGCACTGGCTAGCATCCTCAGAAGGGTCTTGCC
>NW_022914912.1:0-201 GCF_012274545.1 Fukomys damarensis
CAATATTGTGTTCTGATCACCTACATGTATCTGTGGCTTACATTTTATTCTGAATTATTTTTAGTCTCTGTCAATACTTGTCTAAAAGCACATCAGGAATATGCAATTTTATTTTTGTTTTATCTCAGTTTGGTAATGTAATGAATACTTACACATGCATAATCATACAATGAATTGAAGTTTTTGAGTTTACTTATATAG
>NW_022914913.1:0-409 GCF_012274545.1 Fukomys damarensis
TGCAAACCCCAAAAATGAACAAAATAGTACAAGCAGTTAGAGAAAAGAAACAATTCACATACAAAGGGAAGCCCATAGCAATCACAGAAGACTTTTCATCAGAAATGCTTAAGTCAAGGACAGCTTGGTATGAGGAATTTCAAGCCTTAAAGGAAGACAAGCTCCAACTTAGATTGATGTATCTTGCAAAACTATCTTGCAAATTAATGGGGAAATAAATACTTCTACAAAAAAGAACACCTGAGAAAATTCATGAAATCAAAACCAGCAGTCCAAACAATTCTAAAAAATATCCTAGAAAAAGACAATGAAGGACACAACTTTACAAGCCCCAACAGAGAAAAGCCATCAGCTAAGGCAAGAAATTGAAGTGAGAAGGGAAAATAAATGTAATAAATAAATAAATAAA
>NW_022914914.1:0-489 GCF_012274545.1 Fukomys damarensis
TGGATCCACAGGAGGTGGTCAGGGTTGAAGAGGTCCTGTGGTCCACTGAGAGATGAGTGAAGCTCTCAGAACTCTCTGCCCACCATGCAAGGGCTCAGGGAGAAGTCAGCCGCCTGCCAACCAGAAAGAGAGCTCTCCTAGGAAAACAAATTCCACTAGGTCTTCATCTTGGGTCTTTCCAATTTTGGAGACTGGAAAAGGTAAATATGTGCTATTTGGACCACCCAGTCTGTGCATGCTGTCACAAGAGCCTGAGCAGAATTGAGATCAGCTCCACATAGATAGATAGGACTCAGTGTTTGTTTTGTTGTTGTTCTATTATTTCCAAGAGTATGGTCACATTTTTCATGGTAAGAGCAGAAACATTCAGTTCTTATCTGCCCCACTTCCTTTCAGTAATACAATTTTACTCATTCCAGCAGAACAATAATCTTCCACCAATAGGCTCTGCTTCCAAGCCCCCAAGCCAAATGATTAAATTTGTACTCA
>NW_022914915.1:0-214 GCF_012274545.1 Fukomys damarensis
TAACAGTATTTTCTTTTCCCTGAGCATTTGAATCCTCTCATCAACAGTAAACCTAGAATTAGGTATCCCTAGCTCATTCACAATGGGCCATCTTTTGATCCATACTTCAGCCAGCCGACCAACCAAATAAACTATTGACACTTTTTTTTTTAAACTCATTGAGCTACAACATTAATTCAGAACCTCTACTTAATGGACCCATGTAGAGAAACTC
>NW_022914916.1:0-209 GCF_012274545.1 Fukomys damarensis
TGGACAGCAGGAGCTGTGTCTGGGAGACTCATGGCCTGTCCTTGGGGAGGCTGCACAGACCAGGCCTTGGGGGTCAGCACAGGTGACACGGCACGAGTTCAGCCCCCACAGACTGGTGAACCAGGAGCAGGGACGCCTGGGCAGCGGAGGTGGAGCCCAAGGAGCGAAGACAACTGGGAGAATGGGCAGGACCTTCGGCAGCTGCTCCT
>NW_022914917.1:0-272 GCF_012274545.1 Fukomys damarensis
GACAAGGTCTCTGCATAGCTGGCTTTGAACTCACTGTGTACACCAGGCTGGCCTTGAACTCACAGCGATGCTCCTGCCTCAGCCTCCCCCAGTGCTGGGATGACAGGCGAGTACCACCAGGCCTGGCTTGTCCCTTTGCTTTCAAATAATCTTATTAGGTGGCTCTTCTGATTACAAAAGTAATAAATGGTCATTGTTGTAATTCACATATCATGAAAATGTATAACATAAAAATGCATAACCTCTCCCTCTCCCAAACTTCTCACTTTCCT
>NW_022914918.1:0-861 GCF_012274545.1 Fukomys damarensis
GCTGCTGCTCCTCTGCCTGACACCCTTCAGCAGAGCAATCTCACCAGGCTGAGAAGCGGCTGCTCCAGGGACAAGACTGGGGCCCCCTGAGCTCCCAGCCTGTCTGTCCTGACCCAGCTCCCTGGGTAAACTACTGCTGAACAGTGTGAGCAACGGACCTGGCGCTGCCCTGGCCCCACCAGGCCGTGAGCTCCGGTCTGGGCAGACTTGTCCCACCCCTGCTGTGACCACCGCTGTGCATGCCTGAGCTCCCCAAAGCTGGGAGCCATGCCCAGGGCAGAGGGGCCTAGAAGGAGAGTGCTCCCCTGCAGGATAAAGCCAGGGGAACCCCAACCCCACCATCCCTGAGAGCCACACCTATCTCTAAACTTCTCTTTGTGTTTGCAAGCTGCAGCCACTGCCACCCCAGGCTACCTGCCGGGCCACAGTGCCACAATGGAGCGGTGAGCCCCAGAGCCTTCTCAGGGACAGGGCAGGGACATAGTAGGGAGGGGTCATTGGTCATTGCCACAGCTTGCTGTGGGCCAGGCTGCCTCTGAGACCTGCCAGGGCAGTTCTTGCCTCTCCCGAGCTTGCCACCCTCTGTGGAGCCAAGAGACAGAGGAACAGAGCCAAGGGCTCTCCCAGGTCCCAGAGCCAGGAGGAGGACAGTGCCGGGTGCTAGGGTATCTGGAGATTGGGATCGCCCCATGCAGGCATCCTCTCCACCTCCCACAGCCCACCAGGAAAGAGCTCCACCAAGAACCCCCCCAAATCCACACAAGTGCTGTCCCCCACAAAGATGTATCTGTCCACCCTCCCCAAACACTGACCGAGCACTTGTAATGTACAGAATTCCATTCCGAGCAGCGAGGACACTGA
>NW_022914919.1:0-374 GCF_012274545.1 Fukomys damarensis
AACCAGTTGAAGCAGGAGGTAACTTTCCCCCAACCCTCAGCCAAGAGCCTTGGATTTTGTGTTCACCTGCTCGGGCTGCCATAACCATGTGTGTGACGTAAACAGCATCTGCTCCCATAGTTCCGGAGGTCAGGAGATCGGGTGCCAGCATGGGTCGTATCTGCCAAGGCTTCTCCTTGGGCAAGGTAAAGATGACACCTCCTCCAGCCCTCACGCGGCTTTTGTGTGCTCAGGCAGGAACAGAGGGCTCTGGTGTCTCCTCTTCTACAAGTCCTGTCCTATCATGCTGAGGACCCCTCCAACCTTGTTTAACCTTTCCTCCTCCCAAGGCCAATTTCCAAATCCAGGTACACAGGGGTGAAGCCTTCAGCACA
>NW_022914920.1:0-232 GCF_012274545.1 Fukomys damarensis
TCCATAATAGATTTAGTTATTGCATGCTTTTGGACTTGTATTTCCCCCGTTTCATTAAGCATATGTTTCTTCACATCATGCCTGGTTGGTTATTGGTCCTGGAAACCTCAGTCCACTCTGGCCATACTGATCAAAGAGTTTGATAATATTTCTGATCAAGGATCACTGGTCATGGTGGGGAGAGTTATGGAGAGTAAGTGCCTCGTCTTGTCTCTTTAGGTCTTCTTGGACA
>NW_022914921.1:0-467 GCF_012274545.1 Fukomys damarensis
CCTTTTTAATACAATCCAGAAATTCTCCTTTGCAAAAAGTAACTCTTTCATCCTCTTAATAAATCCAATATTTCCTAATGCATCCTTTGTGGCTCTGAAGAAGTTGTTGGCAGCTCTTTCAGATATCTGACATTCTTAAATTTACTAAAGACAAATAATATTCTAATTATCTCAATTCCTTTAGCTTTTCCTCATAGAACCTATCTTCTAGTTTTTTAAATCTGTTACTCCTGACTACTCAACCTGTTTTACCACCAAATATCTCTTTGTATTGACCTGGAAAATTTATAGTAAATATTTTTAAAACATCAAAACTGGAAAATTGATTGTTGGCTATTAAACATTGAACATTCAGTTTCCTACATTTATCTCCACTCTTTCCATCATCCAACTGTAACTGATACTATATTATTTTTGTTTGAGATAAATAAGATCTCTAGATGCCTTTCTTCCCAGGCCATTTTCAA
>NW_022914922.1:0-313 GCF_012274545.1 Fukomys damarensis
TCTGTATACTTGGGGATAGGTTCAGTTTGACGTTAGAACACAAAAGCACTTTGTAGAGGGCTTCTGTGGTTTAAAGTGAAGTTTTCTCTGGGAAACAGCTTATCTCGCCGCTGAGCCGTTTAAAGTGAAAGCGGTCAGTTTCATGAATGTGAAGTACTCCACAGGGAAAGGTGCTGCAACTCTGTGAGTTTACCAGTGAAGTCCACCTTTCATGTGGAGCACAACTGTATTCCATTTGGTTTGCAGCTCCCTGCCTGGCAGAGATTGAAACACAGTTGTGAGGCACTTTTAGCAGAGAAGTCCTTCAGGCCTA
>NW_022914923.1:0-225 GCF_012274545.1 Fukomys damarensis
GTATGAGCCATGCCCTCCCTTCATTCTGCTAAAATACGGCTGTCACGTGACCTCATTAGACCACCTGTCCCCTCTCCACTTTTCTACCTCCTCACCCGTCTTCCACAAGTTCTTTGCCACGCATTATTTTTCTATCTGTGATACCATCCAACAGTGCAATACGATCACATCGTATGTTCCTGGCCTCTCTCTTTTCTCAAAGTCTTGGTCTGTGAGGACAAGAGC
>NW_022914924.1:0-214 GCF_012274545.1 Fukomys damarensis
ACATAAATGGAAGAGAAAAGAAATGTGTGCATATTGTTGCTGAACATTACAACTTAACATGTTGAGCAAGACAATAATGAAAACAACATATGTAAACTGTGTAAGACTTTTTTTGCAAGGCAGGCCACCGAACCGCTGAGCTAAATCCCCGGCCTCTATGACATTTTTAAAAGTTCAAGAATTTAAACACATTTCCTAAAACAGAAAAGAAAAT
>NW_022914925.1:0-839 GCF_012274545.1 Fukomys damarensis
GTCCCATTGTTTATTCCCTTTAATTCTGAGATGCTAAATTTGGCAGCTCCACATAAATCATTGTGATCCAATTTAGGTAAAACCAGGCCTGCTGAACTAGTTCTGAGTTGTAGATACCAACTCACTGGAAATTCCAGTACCATCACTTCGGATCTTCCCACTGCTCAATCACCCGGAAAGCAAACCCAAGAAGCTTTGAGTACTTTCCCCCATTCCTATCCTCCCCCTAACCTCCAGAGAATTTTGTTACACCTTGAACCAGAGAATTTTGTAAGGCCATATCCTTGTATCCAGCCCATCCACCCTTTTATTTCCTTCCTTTCTTACAAAGTTCATTTTCTTCTCATCCCAGAGACATAGCTGGTAGGGAGGAGCAGAGTTCACAGTTGCGGACCCTGAATGCACCCTACAAAAATAGCACTTTGGCAGCACAGTTTTTATGATAATTGGTTGACAGGACAACATTTGAAAGAATGTGGCAGAAAGGAGAAAATTATATAAATCCTTTTGGAAACAAGACTGAGGAATGCATGAGCCAGGGTCTGGCTTGTTTACTCCAGCCTCTTGTCCATTGCTAGTGCAAATCTGCCTCTCACTCCCCTCTCAGGCAGCCAGCAGTTCTCCCTTCCTGAAATGTCTCTATTCCTGCTCTACATTTTTTTCCTAAAAAACTGAATTTGGTCCTAATTATTTAGTAATTAAAATGTGGTTTATCTTGAAGTAAAATGTAAACCCTCAGAATAACTGGAAGAGGTAAACTTAGAATAAAGTAAAATGGGGCCGGGGATTTAGCTCAGCGGTTCGGTGGCCTGCCTTGCAAACGCAAGGACCCGAGTTCA
>NW_022914926.1:0-1029 GCF_012274545.1 Fukomys damarensis
AAAGTAAAGAGTTTTATAATACCTACCTGAAATGGTGACAATACTTTCTTCTAATTTTTTGCTCATCTAAGCATCATCATGAAAAATCCATGGGCTCATGACTTTCATAGATTCTATATGCATCAGTCAAGAACAGTGCTTTGTTTGTTTTTAAGGCCCAGAATGTGCAATCTATGAACAATACCTTCCAGTTGCCTCCTGTGTTTTTTCATGAGGATCCTGTAAATCACTGAAATCTTCCAAGCTCTCTGACACAGCAAATTCATTAAGCTGTGGATATGGCCATTTGTTCTGAGGAGCTCTGGTTCCTTTCACTGAGGACAGCTCTTTGAAACTTACTGATAATAGTATAGTACAGTTTAAAGAAAGTATTACTTTACATGTTGAGTTTGCAGAACATAAAGCGTAAATGCTGAAACAATGAAAAGATTCTCTGAATATCTGCAGAGGTTATACATGAAGATCTGGAGTAGTATAATAGGGAAGTTAGCAGCAGACCACAGCATCCATAGCTTAACTGCCATTGTGAAATTCACTGTCATATCTCATCAGATGCCAATACTTTTGCCAGTCAGGAACTGAGTTCAGTTATAAAGACCAGAAAACTAAACATGCAGTCAAGTAGCTAAAAAAGAATTTTACTTTTTAAATTGCTTTTATTGATGCATATTTGTGGGTATGGTATAATAAATCAGGATGTGTATGCAGTGTGTAATGAGCAAACCAGATAATAAGCATTTTCACCTCCTCAAACATTTATCATTTTTATGTGTTGGAGACCTTTAGACTGTTCTAGTTATTTTGAGAAAATATATGATAAATCATCAGAGACACTAGTTACCCTTCTATGCAACAGAGCAGCAAAACTAATTCTTCCTATCCAACTCTATTTTGATACTCATTATCTAACCTCTCTCTGTCCATTTGTCTCCTTCCCCTTCCCATTCTTCAGTGACCACTATTTCACTTTTGTGTTTGTTGATTTCTTGCTTGCTTGATTTTTTTTTTTTTTTTTTTTTTTTTTTTTTG
>NW_022914927.1:0-1774 GCF_012274545.1 Fukomys damarensis
CAGATTTATTGCTACAGTTTTCAGGAATTATCTGCTTTCACTTCATAATTGCTGCTAGCAGACTGGCCTTATACTATTACATGGCTCTGTAAGAACATTGATAGCTTTCCCCGTAGAAATAGAAAAAATGCTTCTGATGCTATGTTAAAAATGTTATTAGTAAAATTAGAATATGAGAACAAACTGCAGAAACAGCTGGCTACCCACTCGAGAATAAGTACAAGTGATCTTATGCTATGTAAAGTGTGATGATCAACAACTTGTGACAGTGGTGATTGGTCCATGAAGGGAACTGTGATCTTTCTCCTGCTCCCAGCTGTATGTCTTAATCCCATCTAAAATATCATGAATGAAGTCAAAGGTTGAAGAAAAAAATAATTGTCTTGCAGTTCATGGAAAAAAAATTTCTGCATTCAAACAGTCATATGAGGTTTGATAGGTTGCGATAATAAATAGAATAAATCACTATTTTAGTTCATTTTAAGCTAAAACAATTCCACTGCCCAGTTTAAAGTCATTTAAAACATAAATCATTGAAAAATTTAATGAAATAAAATTGCAGGTATTTAAAAAGTGAATATTTGCAGACTAAGAAAGGGAGCAGACTCTTTGATATATTGCTCCTGCAAAATCTTCCAAGAAGCAGTTTCTAACAATGAGTTGTATGTTTTAATATATTGCATACCATGTTACACTGAAGTATCCTATAAGCTGAACATATCTGAATGAATTATCCCTTCTCATGGAATTTATGGATACTCATCCTATTACCAAAGAAGACCAGTTTCTTCAAGCAGTCTGTATGGGGAATGCTGAACAATTCTTGCTACGAAGGGCAGAGTCTTCTCACTTTGCTCCTCTGATTGCTGTGACCTCCATTTCCATTTTGGTAAGAAAAAAGACATTGAGTAATGTGAGACCGAGCTAAGAAGGCTAAGAGGAGAGATACCAGGCTAACCTGCCTCATGCTGTGCCCACATGGCAAAGAGACAGTCACCTTACCTCTTGTGTAGTGACCCATTCACTTACCATATATTTACGGAGTGCCTACAATAGGTCAGGCTGTATTCTATGCTTTGGAAATAAAGTATTCTGAAAACAGACTGAGCTCATGATGTTTTGTAGGTTAAAAGACGTTCCTCCTACAAAGAAGTACAAATAGCGAATAAACATATGAAAAAATGTTCAACATCACTGGTCATTCAAGAGATGCAAATACTGTGATTGCACCTCACCCCAGAAAGAATTGCTGCTATCATGAAATCCACCAATAATAAATGCTGGCAAAGCTGTGGGGAAAGAGGAGCCCTGCTCCCCTGCTGGTGGGAGTGTAGACTGGTGCAAACACTGTGGAAATCAATATGGAGATGCCTCAAAGAACTAGGGTTGGAGGTCCCATTTGACCCAGCTATTCCCCTGCTGAGTATCTTTCCCAAAGAATTTTTAAAATCATACCACAGTGATAGATATGCACCCATGTTCATAGTAGCACAGTTCATAGTAGCTAACACTTGGAAGCAGCCTAACTAACAGGAGACTGGATAACGAAAATGTGGTTGTTTGTTTGTTTATTTTTTATAAAATGGACTACTACTCAGCCATAAAGAATGAGACACTAGAGAGATTTATAGCTAAGTGGACGCACATTGAGGTGATATTCTTAAGTGAAATAAATAGCACACGTGTAAATATCAAATAGTTTCTCTAGTGTGTGAAACTGAAGGTGCAAATAAGGACTAAAAGGTATAATAGATAATGTGAAATAGGAAGAAAA
>NW_022914928.1:0-662 GCF_012274545.1 Fukomys damarensis
AAGCTGGAAGTCACTGCAGCTGGTGCCCAGGAAACTAGCGTTAGAACCCTTGAGAATACAGCCAGAAGACTGCATTCACAGAAGCAAAGTTGGCCCACCACGTAATTTTTCCCACTCCCTTTTTAAAAAAATACAATTACGCTCATGCTCAATATTTTTAAAGGTGATTTTTACATAAAACCTAGAACTTTAGCTTTCATTGGTGGGGAGAAAAAAGTAAAAAAACCAGGATTCCATGTGGCAATAGTGTTATAGAGCTGAAGAGTACCTGCCTCCTGAGCAAGGCCCAGGTGCCATAGGCGCTGCCAGTCCCTTCAGGACCTCCTGGACTCTGCAGTCCTCCTCCGAGTGCCTCACCCAACCTTACCTTCTCATGAGGATGGGTTTAAAGGGGGTGCGTGAGCCAATAAAATTCGAGACGCTGAGAAAGTCAGAGTTCTTTATGTGGGAAAATGGTGGACTGCTGAGGAGGGGATGGAGTGGGGACTGAGGAGGAAAGAAAGGACACATGGGAAAAAGTTTAAGAACACAATGTATTATTATAAGAGGATTTGGTACAATTTTTCTGTCTGGTATATGATATTTCTAGTTTCCATTTTATTAAAATGAGAAGAGGGGAGGGAAGGAAAGAGAAGGGAGGGGGAGGAAAGACAAGGGTAAGG
>NW_022914929.1:0-253 GCF_012274545.1 Fukomys damarensis
GAAGAAAAGGACCAAAGGTGTAGGGACAGTGAGAAGGATAGGGAAAGGGGAACAAGGGAAAGGGAAAAAAAATATGAAAATGTAAAAATGGAATTAAAGTGTTTGCAGGTGGGGAGGGAAGGAGGGGGTGAAGGGAGGGTGGGAACAAGGGGAAAAAATGAGAACCAAGACCTGGCGTGTAAAGGTATAAGATCGCAGTAATGAATGTGACTGTACTGTCTACCTAGAATGTACCAATAAATTCAATTTAAAA
>NW_022914930.1:0-243 GCF_012274545.1 Fukomys damarensis
CAAGTGTTTAATGTTTACTGGATTCATTGACTAAACTATAGCCATGTCGATGTTGGGAAAGAGCTCAACAATCCCAAATTCAATACTGCCAAATGGCTGCCCACTGCCCAAACAAAATAAAAAGAAGCCCGCTGCTCTGGACTTTCCTTTCACAAATTAACACAGAAACACCACGTAGCTGACACTATGGTAAAAAACTGTCGCAGTCTACGTCCTCCAATGAAAACTAAAATTAGTGGACAC
>NW_022914931.1:0-204 GCF_012274545.1 Fukomys damarensis
TGCCATAAGATTATAACGGAGGTGAAAATTATTTTATCCCCCTCTAACCGCATAGCTAAGGAAGAGGCAAGAGAAAAGGAACTGCAGAAGGAAAAATCCCCCAAGAAATCTCACAGCAAAATGTACAGCAAAAGTCTTTACAAACTCTAGCAAGTCCTTACAAGGCTTGAAAATATGGATCCTGATGCTGAAAGATTTTCATTA
>NW_022914932.1:0-227 GCF_012274545.1 Fukomys damarensis
TGTCTATCCCCAGCGCTAACAGGAGCCCTGACCCGAGAGCAAGGACTTCTACTCCTACGTCATCCCTCAGCCTGGACGTCCAACTAACACCGACACCCACAGTCCAACGCTCCGGACACTACTCAGGGCGGAAAGCGGGGGGGCCTCTTCCGTCCCGGACATCCAGCGCTAACCCTCCTCGCTGCCCACTATAGCCAGGCCTCCATGGGCAGGTCCCGGGAAACACA
>NW_022914933.1:0-530 GCF_012274545.1 Fukomys damarensis
CAGGTTGCCTTTTATAGGTTGAGTCCTGCAGAAGCAGGGTTTAACTTTTCTGTCTTGCTGTGGCCTTGGTGGGAGGGAAATTAAAGGTAATAGCATGAGATCATTTTAGGAGCCAAAAAGTACCAGGAAAATGCAGCCCATGATGGCAGCTTCACAGCATACTTTAACATGATCAGTTCCCTAAGAGAGACTGCCCTGTAACTATGTAGCCCAGGCTGGTCTCAAACTCATAGCAATCCTCCTGCCTCAGCCTGTTAAGTGCTGGGATTACAGGTGTATGCTACCTCACCCAGCAAAACTACATTTTTCTTTTATTGAGTTTATTGTTACCTTTTAGGTATACAGTAGAGTTACATCCATTATTGGGATATTGTATCTTTACATGACAGGTGGACCTGGTTCTTATTTTTTCTCCTTGTAAAACTACATTTTTCTTAATCATTCTTCTGTTGTTAGACTTTTTAGATTCCAAGAATTATCTTTTTCTTTTTGAGACATCCTCTTGCAATGTAATTCATGGCGGCCTCGAA
>NW_022914934.1:0-568 GCF_012274545.1 Fukomys damarensis
CCTGGCCCGTCCCCATCATCGAGCTCTCACCCTACTCCCTGGCCCGGCACTACCCACTGGCACCGAGGTGCGTGGCGCGGGTCCTTGGAAATACCCAGAGCATCCCACCTTCGTGAAAGGCGCTGCCCTCACCTTCCATTGCACGGCAAACTACCCGGTAGGCGACTTCCTTCCGGATCACGCTCACCAACCCTAACCCTAACCCTAAGCCACCACCTGATTCCTAAGCTCCCAGCAGGCGGTCCTTCAAATCCGGCACTGGTGCTCAGCCTAAGTTCCAATCTCATGCCGTTACCACCTAGGGAATCCACACCCCCATAGCCAGGGACAGAAACTGCCAGCCTATCACCCACCGGAATCCTGTCTATCCCCAGCGCTAACAGGAGCCCTGACCCGAGAGGAGGGACTTGTACTCCTACGTCATTCCTCAGCCTGGACGTCCACCTAACACCGACACCCACATGCTCGGGACACTACTCAGGGAGGAAAGCGGGGGGGGCCTATTCCGTCCCGGACAACGAGCGCTAACCCTCCTCGCTGGCCAGTCGCTGCCCACTATAGCCAGGCC
>NW_022914935.1:0-332 GCF_012274545.1 Fukomys damarensis
AACCTTTATGCCTGATTTCTGGTGGAGCCGTTCAAAACCTCTGCACAGATATTCACAAGTCACTGTGGCCCCACCTGCTGCTGTCACCTGGCCAGCAGCTACCTAAGGGGAGCAGCAGGTGAGGGCCGTGTTATTCAGCCACAAGCCTCACTTTTCTGTTTTGCACAAGGTAAGTGGGAGGTGGGGAAGGACGGAGAAAAGGCTGCAGATGGGAAAATGCTGCAAATGTTGTCATACCTGTAGGTTTCTGTGCCCAAGTGACTGTAAGTTAGAGAACAGCTTTGCTGCCACTAAGTCAGCACTCTTGACGTGTTGAAGAATGAAGAAAATGA
>NW_022914936.1:0-352 GCF_012274545.1 Fukomys damarensis
AAGAGCTTTTCTGTGTTGCATTCTTTAATTCTTAAAGCAGCCTATGAGATAAATATTACTTGGTCCACAGATGATATGATGTAGTGGAAGCCATACCAAGTAGCAAGAACCCAAACCCTAAACCCAGTAGTCTCTACTTAGAATCTGAGCTTGTGACCAATATATTATGCCATCTTACAACATTCGCAAGGAAATTAGAGGAAGCAAAATAGAGTGCTCAATAATTCAGATTCAGGATATGTGCCTATCTTCTCAGTAAACTCCCCAAGTAAACATAGCTTGTTTCTGATACCCATTCAACCCACAATACGGTGTGAGAAATCTGAAAAACCAAAGTTTTGACTTGATTTTT
>NW_022914937.1:0-218 GCF_012274545.1 Fukomys damarensis
GAGTTCATAGGAGAAGATAGCAGAAATGGTGGCAATGACAGGGCTCTGTCCCACAGATGAAGGGGATGGATAAGGGATCTGGAGGAAAAACCACCGAGCACTGGATATCAGACACCGGGGAGAAGGAGCCCACACATGAAAGGGTGCAGAAGAGTCTGAAGGCTCACAGAGTATTTTAAAGCTGAGAACAAGAATCGCCATGCCAAATGAACAATAAT
>NW_022914938.1:0-254 GCF_012274545.1 Fukomys damarensis
AAGAAAATTGGAGAATAGAATTAAAGATTTTTATGGTTTAGATGCACAATGTTCCCCAAGATTCACATGTTCTGAGGTGAATTTTTTTGATGTTGGATGTTGGAATTACCTCACCCATCAATGAATTCAATGCTGAACACACTTAGTTAGAAGAGGTGAACCATTCAGGGTGTGAAATCAGGAGTGCATTATTTTCTTATTTCCTCTTTTCAATCTTCCTGCTTCCTGTCTGCCACTGAGTGTACAGCTATCCC
>NW_022914939.1:0-293 GCF_012274545.1 Fukomys damarensis
AACTTGCCAAAGATTAAAACTAGATCCCTATATTTCACCATGCACTAAACTAAAATCCAAGAGGATTAAAGATATAAATATTAAAAGAGAAACACTAAACGTACTGGGAAGTAAATTTGGTATAACACTGAAAGATATTGGCATAGGAGCAGATTTATGAACAGATCCTCAGCAGCATGAGAACTTGTCCAAAGAATAAACAAGTGGGATCTCATTGTATTTAAAAGTTCTTACAGTGCAAGAGAAATCACCAACAGAGCTGACACAACATACAATGTGTGAAAAAATCTTTA
>NW_022914940.1:0-203 GCF_012274545.1 Fukomys damarensis
AGTGTTGGTTTTATGAAGTTGGGTGCATCGGTATTTGGTGTGTACACTTTTATAATTGTTAACTCTTCTTGTTGAATTGTTCCCTTAACTAATATGTAATGTCCTTCTTCTTCTCTTCTGATCAATCTTAGCTTGAAATTCACTTTGTTTGAAATTAGGTTAGCAGCTTCTACTTTTTTCTGGGTCCCCACCACATGTAATAT
>NW_022914941.1:0-259 GCF_012274545.1 Fukomys damarensis
ACACAGCGAGACCCTGTCTCAAAAAAAAAAAAAAAAAAAGTAAGGGGACCTGAACTTCACACTGAACTCAAAAGCTTGTGTGCTCACATAAGAAAGAAGAAGTTAAGGTTGAAAAACTTAGTGTTTTTGCCACCTTAATTATGCCTCTAATCCAATTTAAGCTCATTGTACTCTTCACTCAGAATGACCAGTGTACACTTACTGGTTTTTCTGGAAGTTGAGTTTGGTTTCATTTTTCTTTTTCTTCTTTTTTTTTGTT
>NW_022914942.1:0-702 GCF_012274545.1 Fukomys damarensis
CCTCAGAAATGAAAGATTTTATGTAAATTAGAAAAACTAATTTGCACAAGAGTAAAGGATATCTTCAAAATTAACAGGCACACCTAATTCAAGAATCAAATGCTCCGGTAAAGCATTTCGTGAAACAAATGTAAAAGCCAGGGTTTCTGTTAGCTATCAAATGACACTTAAAACATTTGTGATTTACTGACTTGGAAGACACTCAATAGCATAATCTCAACAAGAATATGTATGGGATTTAAATATGTTAATCTTCTACTCATAATCTAGGTGTTTTCCCCAATATTGTCATATCTGTATTATATCTCAGTGTTTCTAATTCATAACCCAACCTGTGAATGCACAGGACATGTGTCCAGTTTTCCTTTGCTCTGGAACTTGCCAGCTTTAAGTTAAATATCCTGTTGTTTCTTCAGAACTCAGGCCCTAGAGCTACCTACTTCAACAGACCGCAATATTTTGATACCCTAAGACGATACGGTTTCTAAACCTTTCTTATAATGTACATAAAGCTATTAAGTAAAAGCTAAATATATTACAAATATACAGCATATTTAACATTATGAATACATTTTTTTACAGGAACAAATATTTCTAGCCAAAAAAATTTATCAATTCCCCAGAAGCCGCATGTTCCCCTTTTTTAAAATTTAAATTGAATTTATTGGTACATTCTATGTAGACAGTACAGTTACATTCATT
>NW_022914943.1:0-887 GCF_012274545.1 Fukomys damarensis
TGCTTATTCTGTATGGCTCAGTTCTTCAACTGGCTGAGTCTCACATGCAAATCTTCAAGGAGTTCTACTTCAAAACCTATGGTGCCACTTTCCGCCACGGCAAAACCACCCCAAATTCTTAGAAATTATATAACAATATTTTGCTTCAAGAGGAAGTTGTTCAGGTACTACCTGATTTGGGCATAGTGGCACATGCTTGTAATCCCAGTAGTCTGGGAGGCTGAGTCAGGAAAATCACAAGTTCTAGCTCAGCCTGAGCATCTCAGTGACTTAGCAAGACCCTGTCTCAAAGTAAAATATTTAACAAAGGTCTGATGATGTAGCTTAGTGTGAAGGCCCTAGGTTCAATCACCAGTACTTTAAAAACAAACAAAGCAAAACATAGAAACAAATTATTCAGATCCTCATTCATTTTTTGCCCAACTGACTTCTTCATTAGTATGCAAATTTCCCCTCACCTCACCTTAGAGAAAATCGCTGTATACCCAAAACTTGAGGAAAAACTTCAGGCTATAAGACCTATAAGACTTTTCCCCAAGAGAACAAGTGGTTGAACATCTTACACAACTAAGAGCGAAACATATCTCCATGGGGACAGGTGACAAGTGCCCAAACCTAGATGTGCTTCAACTTGTTCTAAATCCAGCATCACCTGGAATTTGTTACCTGTGTAGAACATCAGAAACCCAAACAAACCAGAAGGAGGTGTGAATATTTTGGGAATGTGTTGAGGTAATTCTCTGAAGCTTCAAAACTTCTCTGTGTGCTCTCAGTGTATCTTCACGGTGTGTGGGTGGATCAGCCAGGTGTTAGAGCCTAAAGACAGAAGGGATACTGTATAAATCAGAATGTAGCATGTGAAGTGTTAAAACAGTACGTAGACACTC
>NW_022914944.1:0-204 GCF_012274545.1 Fukomys damarensis
ACACACACACACCTCTACACACACCCATGTGCACACACAATTTTCACTCCTCCCTTCACTAGATTTAAACTTTATCCTTTTCCTTTTAAAATTACAAGACACTAGACTAGGGCAAAATCCATTGATATTCAGGATATGCTTGAATAGCTACAACACTAGAATGATCTGGAATTTGATAATATCTGCAGAGAAATATAAATCCTG
>NW_022914945.1:0-317 GCF_012274545.1 Fukomys damarensis
TGACAGTATGCACTTGGCAACTGATCGTGGATCTCAATATTGTATTCTCCCAGACTCCAAAAAAAGAAAACCGACTTCAGAATAGTCTGTTGTTTTGGCAGGCAGTGAAAAGCAATCGCATTTCTACATGCTGAGTAGCAGTTGGTACTTTATAAATGGTTAATGCTTGTGTGATTCCAATAGGCGTTAGGAATGTCGGAGTTGGTGGTAGCATTACAGCTGAGCAACACTGCACATAACCAGGAGCTGGGAAGCATCCATAGAATATTTATTACATAGCCAGTCACTTGAGAGTATGATTCTGGAGCCAAAATGAG
>NW_022914946.1:0-1077 GCF_012274545.1 Fukomys damarensis
TGCAAAAAACCCAAAGAGACCCATGCAGAGATACCACAGAGAGACATTTTGAGACTTTTTGAAAGAAATCTCCATTTGTTTGAGTCCTACTATGATCTGAAGACAGTCACCTCGGGGACCCTGGGTCAGAATCTACAAGGTGATTCTTTCTTCAAAACAAGATACAAGATTCATAAGACATATAAAATGCTTGATTTAAGGCACTACACATGGGTGTGTTTTGTTATACAACAATTGTAGTTAGCATGACAAGACAAAAGGAAAAATCACAAGATAGTTTTGTCAAGAGTCCTGGAATTCAATGCAAAATTTAAAATTGATCCATGGTAAAAAGAAAACAGGCAACAAAATATGTCCAGATGTGAAGAGCTGACAGATTTCCTGGTTAGCAGATGAGGCATTTTGTCTTCTGATTTCTTTTATTTTTTTTTTTTAGCATTATAGAAAAAGACACAGTGTAAAACTCTGTGTAAAAAGGTGAAAGGATGGTTAAACTCTGAGAAAAGAGGAAATTATGTAAAATACATTAAAGGAGTGAGAAAGTGAACTGAGTAGGAAACAGCAGGATATCGAGGCAGTTCTGAGGAAAAAATCACACGCAGTTTTTTGTTACACTTTTAAAATAGACCACTGAGTACCCTTGTGTTTTCCTTTCAGCTGTCTTTGGCTGCTAATGTATATAGCAAAGCTGAGAGGAAGACTCATCCAGGGTTTGACTTTACCAGGAAATGTGGAGACAGAAGAGAGTGAGTCAAAGTAAGTTCAAGATGGCAGAACCAGGCAATGTCTCCTATCTAAAACAGAAGAGAAATAAAGATTTTGGAAGCTGATATTGGTGTGTTTAAATGGTGACAAGGGAAGAGGTATTTCTGGGATAAGAGAACTGAGGAAGGCATAATAAAATATGTGAGCCAGATGTCCGAAGAATGAAATTCCTGATAACAAGATTTGTGGAAATTGCCATTCCTGGTAGTGTCAACTAGAGTATGACTTAAAAATGCATTGTTGAGGATAAATTGAGTGTACATGATCATTGATTATAATGCAGTTAAGTAACTGAAGAACCAGGATTTTAAA
>NW_022914947.1:0-941 GCF_012274545.1 Fukomys damarensis
ATCTTTATCCTTGCTAGCTCCAACACTAGCCCTCTGAATGCATTCTGATGCCGGATAGAAGCATGTAAGGTACTAGCTTTTGAATAGAAAGCTCTCAACATGCCGCTCTGCTCACACTGTATGTATTTTTCCACAGAAACCCTGTATCACCATGGTGCGTGCCTGTGGTCTGCTCACTCACCAAAATCAACCAGGCAAGCCTGCTTCTTGACTCTTGCTTGCTACTGTAGCTTTGGCACCTAGCACAATTCCTGGCCTGCATGGGGAACTCTATTAAAGCTTGTTGAATTCTTGAACCCTGATCTCTCTCCAGTTGCACTGAAGAACATCTCTGTGACTGTGTCCATCCGTGAGTTTGTAGCTGGTGTGTCTGCAACCTTACACTATGAGAATGAGGAAAAGGTCGCTTTAGAGGCCTTCTTTGTGTTCCCCATGGATGAAGATTCTGCTGTCTATACCTTTGAGGCCTTGGTGGATGGGAAGAAAATTGTGGCAGAGTTACAGGACAAGATGACGGTACTAGAGATAAATATAGTGTCTCTTCATTCTTTCCTTAGAATACACATTTTAGGCTCTCTACTAAATGAAACCTCACAAAATGCTGCTGTTGAATGGTCTTTCTTCCACTTCTTTATCATTGTTATTTTCCTAAAATCATTCAGTGTTGGTGGGGGATCTGTTAAAGCCATTCAAAATATAGCTGTGTATGTGACAAGACCCATCACAGCCCCTCCCTCCCCAGTGGTCTGTTTTCTGTAGTGTTCATCTCTTCTTTTGATGTTACCTTTCCTTCCGATTGGTATTTTTCTGTAGGCCCACACCAACTATGAGGATGCCATCTCTCAGGGATACCAGGCTTATCTACTGGAAGAGGACAAGTGCTCCAGGGATGTCTTCTGTTGCAATGTAGGCAACCTCCAACCTGGGTCAAAGGTGGCACT
>NW_022914948.1:0-200 GCF_012274545.1 Fukomys damarensis
TTCAAGGCCGGCCTGAACTGCACAAGAAGACCCCAGTTCAAAGCCACAACAACAAAACGATGATGATGATGATGGCGACATTTTAAAAACCTGCCCTCCACCTGCCCTCCTCACCGTCCCCTCTGTTCCGGCTTTCTTGTTCTTCCTCCCTTTTGCTCTGCCATGGGGACCCCCCAGCCTTGCTCAGCACACTGCTGGGA
>NW_022914949.1:0-266 GCF_012274545.1 Fukomys damarensis
GTGTTAGGGAAGCTTTCTAATGAAAGGTAGAATGTGTCGGAACCCAGTTATTCCAGCCAGACCCCTATCATTGCGTGTGCTTCAAGTCACACTCTCATTGCTTTTATTTTTTTCCTAAGACCACTTCCAAAGAGCTTTCAGAGTACCGCATCCCCCCGAAGTATATGACGGTGACATAACCTCCATCAGAAACTAAGTCCTGGAGAGCAAGTGATCCATCAAAGAAGACCCCCACACAGCCCGTGTCAGCCTCACTCCTGCTCTTT
>NW_022914950.1:0-214 GCF_012274545.1 Fukomys damarensis
GCCATTTGATATCTAGGCCAAGTGCCTTCTGATTTACTTCCTAGGCTCTGGCCCTGTGTTCACCGGAAGCAGGTAGGGACCAGGGTGCGTTGACTCTGTATCCCAGTGGTCCGCATGGTAGGTATGAGCACCAGCTCCTGGGAGAGCATCAACTTGCTGCGTGCTGACCACTACTCGACAGACCTCTGTGTGACTTGTCCTTGAGGCCAGCGTT
>NW_022914951.1:0-208 GCF_012274545.1 Fukomys damarensis
GGTATATAAAGGACCCAGCAAGAGGCACACCTAGATACCATCCCAAGTGTGCTTGGGCCCCAGTCAGAAGCCTGCCCAGATGACAGGTGAGCTCAAGGATCCAGAAGGCCACCTCTCTGAACCCAGGAATTAGTGTACTGGTAAACAGCAGAGAAAAGGCTTCTTGATGGTTTGCTGAGAGTTGAAGACCACTGGGTGAGCAAAAAGT
>NW_022914952.1:0-751 GCF_012274545.1 Fukomys damarensis
TAAAAAAAAAAAAAAAAAAAAAAAAGTGCTTCAGGATGCAGAACAGGCCAAATATTCCTTGTCTGAAATGCCTAGGACCAGAAGTGTTTAGGATTCTGGATTTGTTCAGATTTTGGAAAACTTACATTTGTTTATGTTTTATATTCACCTTATGCACACAAATTGAAAATAATTTTATACAACATTTCTCACAATTTTGTGCATGAAACAGAGTTTCATAATGTGGTTGTCCAACCACATTATGGGGTGTCATGTTGGCATGCAAACACTTCAGATTTCAGGCTGGGGCATAGTCCAGTGGTAGAACATGTGCTTACCATGTGCAAGGGCCCTGCTTCAGTCTTAAGCCTGTGTGCACACAAAATGCGGTTTCAGATTTTAAAGGATTTGGGATTAGGAATATTCAATCATTATTACATATATATTTAATGGGTTTTTCTTGTGTTTTTGAAGCAGAGTCTTGCTACGTGGTTCAGGCTGGCCTCGAACTCATGGCAGTCCTCCTGCCTCAGCCTCCCCATATATTTCACTTTATTTATTTATTTTTGGTACCTGGGATCTAACTCAGGACCTTGTTCTTGCCAGGCAGGCACAGTGCCACTGAGCTATATCCCTGGCCCTCCCAATCTATTTTAAAGATAGAGGTTGAATGAGGAGAGGTGTTCACCAGGAAGGAATCTGGTTAAATACAGAGGATACCACACACACACCTAGCATATAGACTTGCACAGGCAGGAACTCGGTGAAGCAG
>NW_022914953.1:0-230 GCF_012274545.1 Fukomys damarensis
TGATGTCCTTTACACAAAATACCTAGAAGGAAAATTCATAGAGACACAAATAAATGTGTTTACTAGGGACTAAGGGAAAGGGGTCACAGACAGTGACCGACTAATGAGAATGAGGTTTACTTGGGCGGTGGTGAAAATGCTCGGGATTCAGATTATGGTGATGGTCGTACCACACTGTAAAAGTAACAAAATTCACTAAATGAATATTGAAAATTAGTTAAAATGGTGAA
>NW_022914954.1:0-201 GCF_012274545.1 Fukomys damarensis
TAACAGTCTATAAATTTAAATTCTAAGCAACAGAAAAAAACTTTTTAAATTCTAACGTAAAAACAGAACATGGTCACTATTTTTTAAAGTACAAAAATATTAACATAATGAAGAATGAACTTTTATAAAACTAATGGTTTTTGTGTATTTACTTTCTTATATTCATTTAAAAATGCATAAAATTCACTACTGTGCTTATTT
>NW_022914955.1:0-425 GCF_012274545.1 Fukomys damarensis
TGCAAGATATACCTAAATGATTCCTGCAATCCCAATTGCAGTCAAGGAGCAAGATGTTGATAAATATTCAACTCAGTAGCTCTGACCCAGACACTTCACATGAAAAATGGTGTGCAGAGCAGTCGGCCTTTGAAGGACCTCACAGTTGCCTACTGTCACCTTGGAGGATGTCTCCTCCGCACACGGCATGTCTTTGCCCCAAGCAATGCTCCGCATGCCTCTTCATTTCACTGCTGTTATACACTCTCTAAACCCCATCACAGGTTTCTTAGCCGCGGAATTGCATGGCCTGGAACTGATGAATATAATTACAGAGCCAGTCTCTGCTCTGCCCTTCTCCAGCATCTTCCATCTCTACTCTTAGAAAGTGATTCAGGCAGCTCCATGATTTTTCTTTCATTTCGTAGTTAACATAAAACCTTGCA
>NW_022914956.1:0-233 GCF_012274545.1 Fukomys damarensis
GGGAATTTGGTCCCCAGCATGATAATGTTGGGATATAATGGAACTTTTACAAGATAGGGTCTATTAAAAGTGGTTAGGTCAAAGAGACTAAGGTAGTTCTCTTGGGATCCTGTTAGTTCTCATAAGACTCAGTTGTTATAAAAAATCAATGAGCAGGAGTTTCTGGCTTTCACCTCACCCTCTTGCCCCCTCACACATGCTTCCAGTTCTCATTACAGATAAGCTGGTGCAAG
>NW_022914957.1:0-223 GCF_012274545.1 Fukomys damarensis
CTTTTCACATAGAAGGAGGCATCCTCTCCTCTTTACAAGGAGAAAGCAAAAAGCCCAGAGAGGCGAAAAGATTCACCTAAGGTCACACAGAAAATTAGTAGCCCAGATTTCCCCAAATCCCACAACAGTTCCCGATATCCTGGGCATGAAATCCAGAAGCCTGAAATTCTGGGTCTGGAGAACAGCTCTGGTCCAGGGTGATTACAGAATGTGGCAGAGCAGG
>NW_022914958.1:0-213 GCF_012274545.1 Fukomys damarensis
TTTTTTTTTTGTTCTGATCATTAAGAAGTGAGATGAATTAAATTTAGCAGAACTGACACATCTGTTCATTCATTCAATAGATGTTTAAGCCCCTTTCATATCATGCACAGAAGGTTCCCTGCCCTTCCTGACTGGTGATGCAGACCGCTGTGCTGCCCACTGACACAGGCCACACAGGAAATGAGAGGTGTCAGGAGCTTCCTCTAGTGGGAC
>NW_022914959.1:0-374 GCF_012274545.1 Fukomys damarensis
GTCCCTATATGTGATATACTCCTAAGTGAAATCAACAAATCCCTCGTGTTTCAACACCAAATAATTTCTCTGGTGTGAATAAACTCCAATAGTACATAATTACTCTTAATGACATAGTAGACAATGTGAAATAGGAAGAAAAGGGCTTAAGGTGTACGAAAAGTGGGAATTGTAGAATAGAGGGAATACGCATAAGAAAATATAGGATAAACTGATAAAAATAGAAAAAAAATGTTTGTAAATGTGTAGGAGAGTAGGGACTGAAGGGAGGGCCGGGACAAGAGCAAAACATGAGAAACAAGACTTGTCAAGTAAAGGTAGAAGACAATAGCAATGAATATATCTGTCCTGTATACCTCAAAGGGACCAATAGA
>NW_022914960.1:0-719 GCF_012274545.1 Fukomys damarensis
CTGACCATCTCTTCTACTCGTCAATACACAGTTACAAACAGGTATACAATCAGCCCTCTGCATGCAATGATTCAACCAATGATGGATTGGAAAATGTTCAGAAAAAAATTGTGCCTGCATTCAACATGCAGCTTTTTTATTGTCATCATTTTCTAAATAATTAGCCTAATGACTACTTACACAACATTTAAGTTGCATTAGGTCTAGGCAAAGCAGAGATGATTTAAAATATATAGAAGGATGTATGTAGGCTATACAGTTATAGGCCATTTTAGATGAGAGATCTGAGCATCCTCAGATTTTGGTATCCAGAGGATCCTGGAACCAGGCTCCAACAGTTACCTAAGGACAACTGTACTTGTTTCTTTGCCATTAACAGGGAAGAGCAGCTGGAGACTCACAGATAAACTAGTCTCTTCATTTTCAGAGAAGATGCTTGGGACAGCACGTCTGGTACAGGGTTACACAGCTAGTGTGTGGGATGAAAGGAGTTCCAGATTTCCAGGCCTGGTCCCTGCCAATGAACAGTTCTGTGAACATGGCATTAAATATGGTCTTGTGCTCAGATCCTTTCCCAAACCACCAATTTTACCAGCACAACAACCATGTCGGAGTCTCATGATTTACAGATCCGATACTCCATTTAAAGAAGGAAATCACATTGTAGATTGTCTCTTAGTTCTGCTGATGGTTTCTTTTGAAGTACAGAAGCTTTTTAG
>NW_022914961.1:0-1402 GCF_012274545.1 Fukomys damarensis
TTTTTGTTTTTTGTTTTTCTCTCTAAATGCTTGTAGAATTATTTTCTTCTGTTGGGTTTCTGCAATCTTGACTATTATATGCCTATATGCAGATTTTTTGATCATGGGTAGTTGGAGTCCTTGAATGCCTTAATTATCTGTATGACAAGTTGTTTTCTCCTACTTGGGAAGTTTTGTTTTCCTGGTCACTAATTACAATCCTATTTTCTATATCTGAAATTTTACATTTAAATATGTTCATTGTGCTGCCTAAACTTTCATTGGAGTTTTTAATGTCTTTCAGATCTGTCTGCATCTGTTTTATGGATTCCATTTATTTCCTATGTTCAGATTCCATCATTTTTTCTCAGTTCCCCCTTTTTTAAAAAAATCTGTGTCTGCTTTAGATTTATTAATCATGTCTTGTACTATGGGCACAATGTCTGCTGTTGTCTGATACATTATTTCTGATCTCATTTTTTCCAGGTCCTCTTTCATTGCCAGTTCAGTGAGTCCAGGTGATTGAGTATCAGATTGTTCCATCTTGTTGCCCTTTGGGGCTGCCTTTGGTGATCTGGAAGTCTGGTTTGAGACTTATTTATGTTTCTTCTCACTTCAACAGCTGTGCCTTTGTTGACATGACTTTTTGCTCACTCAGTGGTCTTCAATCCTCATCAAGCCCCTGAGTGGCCTTACTCTCTGCTGACCAGTACACCAATTCCTGGTCTCAGAATGGTGGCCTTCTGGATCCCTGAGCTGACTTGTTGTTTGGGCTGGCTTCTGCCTGGGGCTTGTGCACATTTGGGATAGTATGTAATTGTGTCTCTCACTGGAGCCCTATGTAGCTGTTATCTGCACAACCCTTTTGCTGAGGGCTGTGTACCCCAGTTCTTGTTGTCTGTGTAGACTCTGGCTAAGGTCTCCATACACTTATCATTGGTAAAGGGGTAAACCTCTGGCTGTAGCTTGTGCATCTGTGTAGTTATTTTCCAGTTGGGCCTTTTGCTGTGGCTGATGGTATGGTGGGACTATGGCTGAAGCTTGTGTGCCTATGAAGCTCTTTTCTCAATGGGCCTTTGGCTTGGGTGGGTGAGCCCATGTTTCTGGGGTTGAGGTGTGTCCCTTGCTGAGATCCATTTCCAGCCACAGAACTCTGGTCCACACAGAAGCTCCCTGGAATCTAATCTGTCTTTCAGATGGTATGGAGGGCCTCTGGATGAAGATTGTGTGCCTGTGCAGCTCTTTTCTAAGTGGGCCTATGGCTTTGGCAGGTGTGCCCATGCCTCTGGAGCCAGATGAGGCCCTGGCTGGGATCTGACTGCAGCCGCACCACTGTTCCACACAACTGCCCTCCAGTATCTGCACACCCTTACCAGTGTTCTCAGGGGCCTCTGGATCAAATAGAATATGTTTAAGAAGAAAA
>NW_022914962.1:0-586 GCF_012274545.1 Fukomys damarensis
TTAGGCACATTGATCTAAATATGAGTCCACTTAAAATCAATTCCTAGAGTTTAGTAATTTTATATGTTATGAAACAATTATTGGTAAATCTGTAAGGAAGTTTATCATTTAATGATGTAAAAACGAGTCCTTTAATTTTTAAGAATTCTGATTCTGATTCGTAGTGCGAAGGTTTTTTGGTAATGAACTGGTGAGTATGTGCACAACGCTTCCACGCAGTGGGGTCGCTGAAACTTAAGGTACATGTATTTATGCATGCTGGCCTAACTTGTGTCTTAATTGACCCGATGCTATTTGTATTTTATTTTTTCTGTTTAGGCTTTTTCCCAAGCAGCTCCCAAGGGTGTGATGCATTTCTTCGTCACAAGATGACACTGATTTCTCCCTCAGTACTGAAGAAATATGGGATTCCTTTTGACAAGGTATATCAAAAATTGATGTGTGGTTTTTTATAATTTTCATTTAAGATGAATTTAACACAAGGCAATGCATCTTTGACTTTAGGTTGAACTTTTAGGATATGGGCAGAGAAATTCAAGTTCATGTTTTCTAACAGTTATTTATCTGCATCCTGATTTTTTTTTTT
>NW_022914963.1:0-273 GCF_012274545.1 Fukomys damarensis
ATGCACTTTGCCGAGAGCTTCTGCCGTTTAAAGTGCAGTTTTCCCCGGGAAACAGCTTCTCTCCCGCTTATCTGTTTAAAGTGAAAGCGGTCATTTTGATGAATGTGAAATACTCCACAGAAAACGGTGCTGCAACTCTGTGAGTGTACCAGTGAAGTCCACACCTTATGTGGAGTACAATTGTATTCTTTTTTATTTGTAGGTCTCTGCCTGGCAGAGATTGAAACACTTGTGAGGCACTTTTAGCAGAGAAGCCCTTCAGGCCTAAGAGAG
>NW_022914963.1:1022-2899 GCF_012274545.1 Fukomys damarensis
CTGCAACTCTGTGAGTGTACCAGTGAATTCCACACCTTAGGTGGAGTACAACTGCATTCCTTTTCGTTTGTAGGTCTCTGCCTGTCAGAGATTGAAACACGGTTGTGAGGCACTTTTAGCAGAGAAGCCCTTCAGGCCTAAGAGTGTTCCTAGCAGCTCTGAGTGCACACAAGCCTCCAGAGCTCTGTATACTTGGGGATATGTTCAGTTTGACGTTAGCAGACAAACGCACTTTGCAGAGGGCTTCTGCGGTTTATAGTGCAGTTTTCCCCGGGAAGCAGCTTCTCTCACCGCTTAGCCGTTTAAAGCAAAAGCGGACAGTTTCTTGAATGTGAAGTACTCCACAGAGAAAGGTGCTGCAACTCTGTGAGTTTACCAGTGAAGTCCACACCTTAGGTGGAGTACAGTTGTATTCCTTTTTGTTTGTAGGTCTCTGCCTGGCAGAGATTGAAACACTTGTGAGGCACTTTTAGCAGAGAAGCCGTTCAGTCCTAAGAGAGTGCCGAGCAGCTCTGAGTGCTCACAATCCTCGAGAGCTCTGTGTACTTTGGGATAGGTTCAGTTTGACTTTATACCACAAACGCACTTTGCAGAGGGCTTCTGCGGTTTAAAGTGCAGTTTTCACGGGAAACAGCTTCTCTCGCCTCTTAGCCGTTTAAAGTGAAAGCGGTCAGTTTCATGACTGTGAAGTACTGCACAGAGAAAGGTGCTGCAACTCTTTGAGTTTACCAGTGAAGTCCACACTTTATGTGGAGTACAATTGTATTCCTTTTTGTTTGTAGGTCTCTGCCCCGCAGAGATTGAAACACTGTTGTGAGGCACTTTTAGCAGAGAAGCCCTTCAGGCCTAAGAGAATGCCGAGCAGCTCTCAGTGCACAGAAGCCTCCAGAGCTCGGTATACTTGTGAATAGGTTCAGTTTGACGTTAGAACACAAACGCACTGTGCAGAGGGCTTCTGCTGTTTAAAGTGCAGTTTTCCCCGGGAAGCAGTTTCTCTCGCCGCTTAGCCATTCCATGCAAAGGCGGTCAGTATCATGAATGTGAAGTACTCCACAGAGAACGGTGCTGCAACTCTGTGAGTTTATTAGTGAAGTCAACACCTTATGTGGCGTACAACTGTATTCCTTTTTGTTTGTAGGTATCTGCCTGGCAGAGATTGAAACACTGTTGAGAGGCACTTTTAGCAGCGAAGCCCTTCAAGCCTAAGAGTGTGCCTAGCAGCTCTGAGTGCACACAAGCCTCCAGAGCTCTGTATACTTGGGGTAGGTTAGGTTTGACGTTAGAACAGAAACGTACTTTGCAGAGGGCTTCTGCAGTTTAAAGTGCAGTTTTCCCCAGGGAACAGCTTCTCCCGCCGCTTGTCCGTTTAAAGCGAAAGCGGTCAGTTTCATGAATGTGAAGTACTCCACAGAGAAAGGTGCTGCAACTCTGTGAGTTTACCAGTGAAGTCCACAACTTATGTGGAGTACAACTATATTCCTTTTTGTTTGTAGGTCTCTGCCTGGCAGAGATTGAAACACTGTCGTGAGCCACTTTTAGCAGAGAAGCCCTTCAGGCCTAAGAGTGTGCCTAGCAGCTCTGAGTGCACACAAGCCTCCAGAGCTCTGTGTACTTGAGGATATGTTCAGTTTGACGTTAGAACACAAATGCAATTTGCAGAGGGCTTCTGCAGTTCAAAGTGCAGTTTTCCCCGGAAACAGCTTCTCTCACGCTTAGCCATTTAAAGCGAAAGCGGTCAGTTTCATGAATGTGAAGTACTCCACAGAGAAAGGTGCTGCACCTCTGGGAGTGTACCAGTGAAGTCCACACCTTAAATGGAGTACAACTGTATTCCTTTTTGTTTGTAGCTCTCTGCCTGGCAGAGATTGAAACACTGT
>NW_022914964.1:0-221 GCF_012274545.1 Fukomys damarensis
AAGACCCCAGAGGGGGTTTTTTTCAGCTGCCTGCCTGCCTGCCTGCCTGCGATCACCCGGCGGAGTGCGTGCGAGCTCCCGGCCTGCGCGACAACAGACCCAGGAAGCAAGGTAGCCGCGCGGGTGCCCTTGAAACACCCACATGACGCCCTCCCCCCGTTCTCAAAACTCCTGATCAGGCCAGCCCTTAGACCAACTCTGCAGAGGCATAGGTTCCCATG
>NW_022914965.1:0-228 GCF_012274545.1 Fukomys damarensis
ATGGACATCATCACCCATCTTCAGACTTTCTTATTATCTTCCCCCTGGGAAGCTCTGAGGTCTAAAGCAGACTTCTATGTCTCCTCAGTTGCACTGGGACTACTTTTCTCCAATCAGTTTCTGGTGGTTACACTCCAAAGATGGTGTGAATGGCATCTCATGGGGCTGGTCCAGGTCTGCCTGGGTTGTCCTTCACTCTTGACAAAGTGCTCTGCCTCAGGCCCTCTT
>NW_022914966.1:0-532 GCF_012274545.1 Fukomys damarensis
CTCATGCCCACCCCTCCTTGCCAGAGTTGGCACCCACTCATTGTGTCACACAGGACAGAACCTCACGTCATCCTTCTACCCTCACTTTGCTACTTTTTGTTTCCCCTCTGTCACAGACTCGGAACAGTTTTAACTTCCAAAGAGCACGAGACTTCCAGGACTCTTCTTCCTTTTACTGCTATCCAGGGTCATCAAAGCTGCTTTAGCCTCAGTTCTGGATGACTGCAGACCACAAACTCTGACCTCTGCATCCACTCTGTCACCTGCCTTTCATCTCACCGTTTGAAAAGGTATCTGGCTGCAAATGCAAAGATTATACTTCCTTCTTGCTTAAAATACTGCAATGGTTCCTTGTTGCTCTTCTGATAAAATCAACATTTCTGCCCAGCTCATGCCTAGACACCCTCTCTTGGCACGTGTGGCACTGAACCACTCAGGACAAGCTGTGTTGCTGTCCTGGCCTTCACTATGTCCTTCTTCTTGGTCTGTTTGGTCCTCTCATAGGCTTTTGTGCACATTCCTCCCTCTACCT
>NW_022914967.1:0-334 GCF_012274545.1 Fukomys damarensis
CAAGTGTTTTAAGAATAGATTCGTGTGTAGAACTATCTGTCATGGAGATTGGACTAGTGGTAACAAAGGATGCATGTATATAGACATATTGGAGACATTTTAGTAGAAGTGCGTAAATAGCTACTTTACCAAGAGGTGGAAGTCTGAGGAAACCATAGTCACAGAAGTGAGGATCTAAAAGACCAGGATGTGTTCTGTCTCTGTGTGAGACGCTCAATGTTTCTGTGGATGTGCTGGGAAGACTTGCAAAAACTCTTTGGGTATTAAGACAGAATATAATTTTGTGTGCAGAGGAGAGGCAAAGGCAGCATTGATGGGATAAAGAGGAGAATGA
>NW_022914968.1:0-300 GCF_012274545.1 Fukomys damarensis
ATTCACTCAGCATTTTTATTATCATTTGTTTTGATTTTCCTCATTGACTAGATTATGAGAAACTGGAGGGGAGAAAACATATTTGGTCCATTTATCTATCTCCAGAGATTATCCCAGTGCTGGGCACAAACTTCATTTAAATACTTGAATAGAATAAAAAGATGGAGAAAGGTCAATCACTAATAATGTAAACACTAAGAATATGAATAGAATAGCCCTGGAGACTACAAGGGAAACGGGATTCTGCTGAGAGTTGATTTAGAGAGGAATTTACTATTAGGCATGGTGATAGAGTTTATC
>NW_022914969.1:0-328 GCF_012274545.1 Fukomys damarensis
ACATATGCTTTTGGCTCTTTTGTCAAAAATCAAATAGCTATGTCTGGGGATATCTGTGCCTCTCTTCTGATCTGATGCCAGGAGTCGTGGTGCATGCCTGTAATCCCAGCACTCAGGAGGCTGAGGCAGGAGGATTGCTGTGAGTTCAAGCCCAGCCTGGGCTACATAGTGAGTTCCAGGTCAGTCTCAACTACATAGTGAGACCCTGTCTTAAAAAAAAAAAGGCTCTATTCTGATCTGATGCACATGCCTGTTTTTATGCCAGTACCATGCCATTTTTAATCACTGTTGCTTTATAGTACAGCTTGAAGTTAGGTGATTCCATCTT
>NW_022914970.1:0-903 GCF_012274545.1 Fukomys damarensis
AATCCTGAATTATCTCATTGCTTTCATGTTAAAGATTTTATCTTCCCTGAAGAATCTTGATTTTGAAATTTCAAATGCATATATTGAGTAGTCTGGTGGACATATACATATGCCTGGCACTTCAAACATATGATAAACTCATCTTCTCAAATTTCCTCTTCCTATATCTGTTCATTTGGACCCTATTGTACTCCTCTGAAAATTGAAAGTGTAAGATATATTTTTTTATCCTCTTGGCCATCCCAGGAATCACATCAGCATCTACAAAGCAATAGAAATGAAGTGGAATCCAGATGTGGTGATACACATATATAATCTCTGTACTGGGGAGGCTGAGGCAGGAACATCACAGGTCCAAACTCAGCCCAGGCAACTTAGCCAGACCTTGCCTCAAAATAAAATATAAGAGAGAGTTGAAAATGTAGGTCACTGGGCTGAGATCAGTCTCACTCACACTCATATAAAGACAGAAGGATTGCAATCTTTAATATTATCCTTGCTGAATTCAGATATCTGCATCACCAAGAACCCTAATGTACAGGACACCTTGAAGTGGGTGCTGACAGAGAGAGGCTTCCATGGTGAGAAGACTGGGTGGGGTACCAAAACGTGCACTCCCTGAAATTCTCATGGTGAAAGCCTGGATGTGGACAGAAGAAAAGTTCAGAGATTTTATCTGAGGACGAGGGCAAAGCAGCTAGTATGGGTTATAGTAGAATATGGTTTGATTTGGATTGGAGAAAAAGAATGAAGATTAGGTAAAAGTTTATATGAATTGCTGATAGAAAATAACTTCAAAACAAAAGGGCACAATTAATATGGGTCAGACAATGAGGGATGAACTTTAAAAAATAATTTTCAGTTGATGTATTTAAAATGATGATGAAAACAAAAGTGTCACCC
>NW_022914971.1:0-284 GCF_012274545.1 Fukomys damarensis
GGATCCACGGCCTGTTTTGATCCGGCCCACAAGTGCAGAATGGTGTTACAACTTTCAAGTGCTCGGAAGAAAGAAGGCCACTACATGTGGCCGGAAAAGCAAGAAATATTTACTATCTGGCATTTACAAGAAAGTTGGATTAGTAGAACAAATAGAGCTAACTTCAAGGGAAGAAAATCTAAATTGAATTTTTTTTTTTTTTTTGGTACCAGGGATCCAATTTGGATCCTTGGGCTTGTGGGGCAGGCAGTGGAGCCACTGAGCTACATCCTGGCCCTAACCAT
>NW_022914972.1:0-250 GCF_012274545.1 Fukomys damarensis
GACCACTGTCACCTCATCCTCTGATGCAACTGAAATTATATTTAAATGGAAAAACTCATGCGACTTACTGGGCCAGCCTGGACATCCCACATGCACAGATGTCAGCACACACTAAGACAGCTGCAATATTACTGTGGGATATCATCCTAAGTCATTTCCTGTATCTGGGTCATCACTGCCCTGTGCATGACTACAGGCTGAATTTGTCATGGTCCATGTGAAGCTATGATATTATATGAAAAAATATGTC
>NW_022914973.1:0-219 GCF_012274545.1 Fukomys damarensis
TTCTGACATTCCAAAGCCTTTATTTACCAAAAATAAAACGAAGCAATTCTATCAGTGTAAAACATGCATGTATTTCAAAAAGGCAAGTGGAACCAAAACTATCAGTACCCAGCCCTCTGGGCCCACCTTCAAGTTCTCTCTTCACAGACAGCCACCTTCAGTACTTAGCTCCTTCTGAAATTTACTTTATATTCTTAAATTATATACATCTGCTGTGTG
>NW_022914974.1:0-1103 GCF_012274545.1 Fukomys damarensis
GCGGGTCTTCCAGCTGCCCGGCACTGTCTGAGGTGGGAGCGTGTGGCCCAGGGGTTACTGTCTCCAACCACTTTTGGTGACAGAACACCCAAAACCAGGCCATTTGTAAAGAATGGAAGTTTATTTGGCCCATGGTTCTGGAGGCCGGAAGCCCAGAAGCCTGACACTGCCATCTGCCCGGTGCCCGGAGCTGCGTCATAGCCTGGTGCGGGCATCGCATGGTGTGACACAGCAGGGCGCTGGTTCCGTCTCTTTCGCCTCTTATGAAACCATGGAAGCCACCCTTGGTCACCTGATCTCCGGACACCAGTCACCTGTGACCTTGGGGATCGAGTTTCCAACACGTGAACCTGGGAACATCTTCACTCCGCAGCACTAGTCAGAGCGGCCCTCAGGGAGCTTCCTGTGTGCTCAGTTTCCGGGCCTCAGTTTCCCCACCTGTGACACAGGGTTGGTGTAGCGCCTGTTGCCAGTGCCCAGCAGAGCTCTGGCGAGTCCCTCCTCCTGCCAGAGCCTGCGCACTGTGGACAGCAGCCAGGCTGTGCCCGGAGAGCCTGGGTCCCTGCAGCCGCCGTCCTTGCTGACCTCCCCTCCCCACCGTGGGTCCTGGGTCACCTCCAGCATGAGCTGCCTGAGCTGTAGACCTTGTCTCTGCAACTAGGAGGGCCCACACCTGGCCACTGCAGCCCCTTCATGCTGCTCTGTCCTCTGCATCTTCTTGGCCCCCGCTCCTGCTGCTGCTTCTGCTGGTGGCATTTCCCACCCTGTCCCTCTGTCCCCTACCCAGGCATGATGTCCTTGTCATCCCAGCTCAGAAGCCGCCTCTCCCGGAAGTCTTCCCTCCCCGGTGCCCCCAAGTTCCCTTCCTTTAGCACTGTGAGCACCCACACATGAAGCACCGTGTTTTCTGCCCTTTTTCTCAGGGTGGGGTGTACTTGTGGCTCTGGGCCTCTCTCAGTCCCCAGTTGCCACGGCCCTGATGGGCACCGCACACATAGGCAGCCCCTGAAGACCAAGGACGTGGACTTGGGGACCCCAGTTCCTTTCCCAGCCTTCTCCTTTCCTCACCACCCAGCAGGCGCGGGCACTGAGGACAGACCCCT
>NW_022914975.1:0-254 GCF_012274545.1 Fukomys damarensis
GGTGTGACATGGGAGGGTATGGGAGCATGTTCCCAGGGCCCAGGAGACCGACTTTCTGGGCTGGTGTGGAATTTGTCTGTGGGATGCACCCCATACCCCTGCTGCAGTGGCCAGGGCCCTACCCTCTGCTTCTCCAGGCCTCCTCAGATGGTCAGGCTGCGGACCAGGGATACAGGGTCCACTGGGGATGGGATCTGATGCCGGGCCTTTTGCGCAATTAAAATTCATCCATAGGAGCCGGGCATGGTGGTACA
>NW_022914976.1:0-240 GCF_012274545.1 Fukomys damarensis
TATATATAAATAATAGAAGTGATTAGGACACACTGACTTTATCTGAGCAGAGGAAGAACCCAAATTCACCTGTGGACATTTCTTTATTTATTCTGTCTTTTGTCATTAGTTAAGAAAGTCCTTAGAGATTGAAATAGCACAGGTCAGTTATGAGCACTGCGCATTGAGGCTTCAATATCATATAGCTGTCAATAATGTTCTTGTACCTTCCACCATTTAGTTTGATGAATCCAGTCCAGT
>NW_022914977.1:0-205 GCF_012274545.1 Fukomys damarensis
AGGTACAATGGGGGAACATTTGAGGATTAATATTAGGGGTTAGGGATAAGATTTAACATTTAAAATTAGGGTTAGGAGTCAGGGAAGGATTAGCGTTGCAGCTATAGTTAGAGGTAGGGAGAGGGAGAAGTTAAATTTAGGCTTTGGATTAGAGGATTAGGGTTTGGCTGAGGATTGGTGTTAGGGATAGGGTTACATATATAGT
>NW_022914978.1:0-558 GCF_012274545.1 Fukomys damarensis
TGAATCAAGCAGTCACTGGGTGTAAAAAACATTATCTTTTGTTAATTTGGATAATCAGATTCTGCCAAATTAATCTTTACTGAGCTCCAAATCAACCCAGATTATGTATCCTCATTATTTTTAGGTAGATAGAGCCTCATTCATTGAGGACTGGGATCTAACTAAACAAGTTTAAGAACTTTGAAGTCTAGACCATTTGAAAGTTCCTAGCTGCCAGAAGTAAAAACTTGATCATTAGTTTCTTGAATATGAAAAATTATATATACAGAGTGTTCTCTCTGATAATTCTTATCAATATGACTGACAGCCCTATCCTCTGATCTTTTTAATAATGTTCATCTGCTCTATCCTCCTGTATGTTACTTAGAAGTTATCTATCTTGGTGCCTTTCCATTTCACCAAATCTCTTGAAAAAGCCTTTTACAATAGCAATCTAATACTATTCTAAGCCTATACCAGTTCTAGTTATCACTCTGAACCACCCTACTATAACTAAGTCACCATAGGGTACCATGCCTTATACATAGAAACCATCAATTGAAAGTAAAGTTACATGCA
>NW_022914979.1:0-467 GCF_012274545.1 Fukomys damarensis
CAATGCCCCACTGCCATACCGCTCCACCTTGAAGCCAGCCAACTCTGGACTGAAACCTCTGCAAACTTAAGTGACACATACATGTGTCCTTTGCTTGATGGATCTCCTTAGAGCATCTCATTATGTGTGTATCTGTGCATTTACATAGCTTATTATTTTGCCAAGGGACCATGGTGCCTTGCAAAGATTTAATAAAATAGTATATAACAAGAGATATACTTTAGAAAATGTATTTTTGGAAAGAGAAAAAAGTCAATTTTTCAGAAGAAGTTGTTGATGAAAAATTCTAGAACCAGAAACCTATTGCTCACTTCTAGACTAATAAATATGATGCAAAACTCCATTTTCCCTTTTTAACTGTGCCTATATTCTTTTCATTATTATAAAACTATTCATTACTTTGCAAATTGATTGTAGTGTTCATTACTAAGTGACATAATATATAAAAACAATGAAAATAACAAGTT
>NW_022914980.1:0-315 GCF_012274545.1 Fukomys damarensis
TCCCCAGGGCTTATGAGGCAGCCATTGGAAGCATCTCTTAGTGTCAGCATCTTTCCTGCAGCTTACAAAGATGCTCGTTAGATTAACAATGATTTCGGGACTTCCAACAAAATTTGGGTAGACGTTCGTCCATTGCTAATTATAATTTTCCCAGTAATTATCAAGCAACCGCCCAACTCCTAGTAGTAGGAGCCCATTTTATCATCATTTAACAGCTGGAATATTCTTATAGTGATCTCAGGTCAAACTCTGTCTGGGAGAAATGTTTCCTTTTTGAATTAAAATGGAAGATTTGGGGGAGGTCTACTTTATTTT
>NW_022914981.1:0-404 GCF_012274545.1 Fukomys damarensis
AAGGTCAGTCAGTGTCATGGGGTTTAGCTATCAGCTAACTGAGACCAGGGGACTTGCATCCTCACTCTGTCTGAGGCATTAAATGGCAAATACACTATATTCAAATTGTGTTCATGGCAGACATGTTCTGGACTGCTTGATTTCAATTTAATTCAAATGATTTAAGGGTGATAGACTAGTGACTACCACAGGTGGTCAGTTTCCAAGTTGTGCTTGATGTTAATGTGTTGCTGATTGTATCAGTTGGGATAAAGCATTGCGGTTGATTTAAAGAGCTGTTTTCTCTGATGTTATGAAGATGAGAATGTCTTTGGGTCATTAGAGACCCAGAAGCAAGGGCACAAATATATCAGGAAGATTTGGGTGATAACCCAGAGATTAAACCACGGACAATCCAACAACAA
>NW_022914982.1:0-1019 GCF_012274545.1 Fukomys damarensis
TTCCATTTTTAAATTTTCTCACATATTTTCCCTTTCCCTTATTCCCCTTCACCTACCCTTCCCACTGTCCCTACACCTTTAGCCCTTTTCTTCCTATTTCACATATCTAGCTATCCCGTTAGTATCTTGAGTGCTATTTCAGTTTTTCACACCAGAGAAACTATTTGGTATTTACATATGTGCGACTTATTTATTTAACTTAGAAGTACATCTTCAAAATGTATCCATTTTCCTATGAATGAATCTACTTTCTCATTCTTTATGGCTGAGTAGTATTCCATTGTATTGAAAAACCACCTCTTCTTTAACTCAAAAATATTTGAATGAGTAAATATCAAAAACCAATATGAGACATTTGCAGAAACCTTTGATTAAAAATAAATTCTTTCTCTATTGAATAGAACTGAAAACACAAAATGTATTAAAAAACTCAGTTTATAAGACATTGGACGTGGTTTGACAAAAGAAAGCAATTCCCGAGAGCTAGTAAACAAATGAGATGAGATTTTAATTACTCCGCATGACTGTCTTGTTTCCAGGTCATATCACAGAAAGGGCACCATGTAGAGTATCAGACTCTTCACTGAGAGTAGACAGAGTTGTGTCTACAGAGAACCGTGTAGCAAATAATACTGAAAAACAGAATACTAGAGAGAAAAGAGATAAAAAGAGAGAGAAATACAGAGGCCTAGTTAGGGTCTTCAGGTGTATTTGCTTGGTCTCCACATGTGACAAACTGTTTGAGGCCAAGGAAAGAACTACCTGAAAGAGTTAGACACTGTTTTATGTAATCGAGTTCATAGACACTGGAAACAGTGCGTGTTCCCACTAGAGAAAATGTAAAGCCTCAAGGCATCAGGAAGAGAACACAGAAAGAATCTTGCCTTAGTAGCAGAGAGTAATTAGTTCCAGAATATGCATGTTGTAGACCAGTGAGAGCGAATCTTTGAGACAGGAATGCCCAATCTGAAACCTAAAACCTACCTGTGTACCACAAAGTGCCAATACTGAAACTAAAC
>NW_022914983.1:0-270 GCF_012274545.1 Fukomys damarensis
GGCACTGCTTCCAAGTGCTTAGGGGAAAGTCATTTCTATAATGCTAAGACATTCTGGGACCCACGAGATCTTTATGTGGGTTCATCTACACACAAAAACTCTTCCTACGTTTTAAAGCTGATTTCACATCCTTACAGAGAAAATGAAACCTGAGATATTGTGAAGCTGTGCAACTTTTAAATCCCTTGGCTTCTTTTCAAAGGAACAAAAAAAGCAGCTATACTATGGAAAAATGTAAAGGGCTGCCCTTTGACCTGAAAAATTTTGGAA
>NW_022914984.1:0-662 GCF_012274545.1 Fukomys damarensis
CTCACTCTCTTTAGCTCATTTTCTGTTGTGGGAGCTGGCAGGCAGATACTGCTAAGCATCTTACAACACAAGGCAGCCAGGAGGATGCAGAATTATTGGACCCAAATGTCAATAGCACCATGGGTTGTGAAAACATGGGCTAGGATATGTGGAGTCTGTGTATAAATACTTTCAGTGGTGATTTGTTGTTTTGATTCCCAGTCACATCGATATTTAAAATACATAACATGGATTGTCTTCTTTTTGCTAAAGGAGACACTAGAAGTGGCAGGCTGAGGGAAATGCTTTTCTTCTTTGGCACTAGGAAGCATCCTCACAGTAGCGCCATCCATGGGAAACTGGCCTTTGTCATTGGAATCAGAGCGGGCAGGGGTGATGGGACCCCTGAGGCAGCAGATGAAGCAAGCACCCTTGGGCCGTGCTTTTCCCTGAGGTGGTGGGCAGTGATCCCCTCTCCTCCAGACAGCAAGGGTCCTGTGCTGTGGGAGGCAAAGCCCAGGCCACCTTTAGCTGTTGAAAACCATCCTGAAATTTTACTCACTGAAAAAACAAAATAGTAATTGATAGGTTCCTAGAATGAGAATGCTCTCACAAAAGGGAAAATAATGGTGAAAATGCTGAGTGCACGATTCATTTATAATTTCACCGACTTTCTCAGAAAT
>NW_022914985.1:0-944 GCF_012274545.1 Fukomys damarensis
CCCCAAGCTAAAGTAAACTCCTTCCCGCTTTTGCAAGAGCCCCAGCAACATCCAATAGATTTAAAAAATTAAAAAAGAAGCCAATAGAATAGAGAGAACTTCAAGCCACTCAAACCCTGTAAAAATAGGCTACTTTAAAGGGTCAGGACATCCAGGTTGAAGCCGTTGTGTGGGTGACACTGTCAGTCCAGGCTCGAGCTTGCAATAAACTCCCCGTGTATTTACATCAGAAGAGTTTCCTGGTGGTCTTCTTGGAGATTTCACGACTTGGGCACAACATCAACAACCAACATGTCATTAAATGGAAAATAACTGAAATACTTCACACTAAAATCATGACAAAGATGTCCACTATCATCACTGCTATTCAATATATTTCTGCAAACATTAGCTGCAACAATTAGACAAGGAAAAGAAATAAAGTAATAAAGACAGAAATTGAAGATGTTAAATTGTTGTTATTTGCAGATTATATAATACTCTATATAGAAGCCCACAAGAACTCCAACCAAAAGTCTTCTAGACCTAATAGGCAAATTCATTAACTGGATACAAGGTCAACACACAAAAATCAATAGCCTTCCTTTATATATAACCAAAAGACTCACTGAGGGAGGTACTTGAGAAACAATTCTTTTCAAAATATCATTCAAAAAAGTAAAACACCTAGGAATCAACCTAAAGAAAGAAATCAAAGCACTCCACTCTGAAAGCTACAGCACTCTGAAAAAAGGGTTCAAAGAAATTATCAGAAAATGGAAATAAATCCCTTGTTTCTGGGTAGGAAGTACAAATACAATGAAAATGGCCATACCTCCAAAACAAGTATGTAGATCCAATAAATCCCAATTGAATTTTTCAACATCCTACTTCACAGAGCTTGAGAAATCAATCCAAAAATTCATTTAAAATGAGAGGAGACCTAGAATATCAAAAGCAATTCT
>NW_022914986.1:0-234 GCF_012274545.1 Fukomys damarensis
TCAAAGAAGCAGGGCCACCTGAGGAAGACAAAGCTACCTGTGGCTGAGTCCCTCGCCTGGGATGTGGTGTATTGCTCAGATTGTACATAGGATCTGCAGAAGGGCGTTCTACAAAGATGAAGCTTCAAGAAAGCCCAATGACCCTGCGTGGACACTCCTACCCCTTCGTGGCACTGAAGGCTCCAACTAGTAGCACAGTCCTATTTTTCAGCCATTCAGCAAGGACCCAACCCT
>NW_022914987.1:0-224 GCF_012274545.1 Fukomys damarensis
TTACCCAGAGGAAAATCCCAGATTTGTAACTTCAGAGAGACAGTGGCTTTTCCTTGTGTTCCTAAGGATAAGCGATGCCTTGTGTCTGTCACCGTGTCAGTTCCTGGTTTCTTTCTGCTCTAGCTCCCACCACATCTCAGTGTGCTGTACTAGTAACTATCGGCTACACTTTAAGGAAAGGAGGCACCGAGAGGTGGCAGGACTCCTGACAATGTATAATTTCT
>NW_022914988.1:0-200 GCF_012274545.1 Fukomys damarensis
GCCATATCTCCTTGGTGGCCTGGGCCCTTTCTCAATTGGATTATGCGTTGCCCTAGGCATCAGTATTTTTAAAGAGCTTCACAGGCTCTGACTTGCTTCTAGGTCCAGTGCTCATGTCTGTCCGCCAGAGTTGCTGCAGGACAGCTGTCTCTGCATTATCGTATTTCCACTTTGATTTCTCAGGGTATCCGTCCAGGGAG
>NW_022914989.1:0-391 GCF_012274545.1 Fukomys damarensis
ATGGGAAGGTGGATGGATGGATTAGATGGATAGGCAGGTCGGCAGAAAGGTAGGCAGGCAGGTGGAACGGATCGATGAATACATGGATGGATGGGTGGGGGGGTAGATGAATGGATCAACTGATGTAAATGGATAGTAGATACACATACACACACACACACACACACACACACACACACTACTTTGCTCTATCATCAAGCAGACCTAGAAGCAATGAAAGTTCCAGTGGCCAAAAGCACGCCTAGTGACCAGGTCTTGGTTTCTAATATTCTTTATTAAAAGAAACCAGGGAACATTGGAAAAATGGCTGAATCTTGACTGGAAAAGGAAATACAGAAGATTATATAGTGGCAAGAAGTAAAAAAGTACCCAAAATGAAATTCTGACAATG
>NW_022914990.1:0-576 GCF_012274545.1 Fukomys damarensis
CAGTGGTCACACAGCTCCTCCACTGAGAAAGAAGCCAGCATGCTATCACCACTCACCGGCTTACGAGTAAAGCTCTCAAATAGAATTGGCAGCCAAGTGATGACAGCACACAGGTGTTGTTAAAATTCAGGTTGGCTTGTAGAGAGCATTAAAGGAATCACTAATAATAACTCATATCTATGTCACCCATTACAGCTTACAAGTTGCTGTCACACACATATTATCACATTTGATTAGCACCCACATGCTAGGAAGTAGGCACATGTTTGCAGGCCCATTTGGAAAATGAGAAATTGTAAATTCTGAGACACTAAATGTCTCAAGAAGTTGTAGAGATAGTAGGTGGTACAGACAAGACTTGAATCTTGGTGTGTCCATCTCTAAAGTACCAGGTCCTTCTGTGTGCACACACACAGTATCACCAATATTGGATCATCCCTACTGACTTCAGTGAGATACTCTATACATCATCCAAAAATAAACAAGAATGAGAAAAAAGATCATGTCAGCATTACAGGCCCTGATAAAATGGTTAGCAAAATATAAGCATTTTTCTAGCACCTCTTCTCTGTCTCT
>NW_022914991.1:0-268 GCF_012274545.1 Fukomys damarensis
GAAGGTAGTCAGGGTGTAAAATCATAGGGCTGGCCCAGCCTGCAGCACCTGGGACACTGATCGGACACCCACCTACAGTGCATACGACAGCTGGGTCTTGCACAAAGAAGGATCGGGTGCTTACCGGGCAGCTGGAGCAGGGCCTGGACTCTGGCCAACCCCTTGGTGTCTTCAGCCATCCCCTTGTCTTCTTTGAGCCTTGGTTCCCTCACCTGCACACAGTGTGCTTCCTGTCGCTTGTCTGTCTGCGAGCGGCAGGCATATGTAT
>NW_022914992.1:0-248 GCF_012274545.1 Fukomys damarensis
GTTTTAGGAATTTCTTAAAGAATATTAATTTTTTCACACCACTGGGAAATTAGGCCCACATGAATTATTCAGCCCTAGTGGACTGAAATTGTTAGTGCACTTTTAGAAATATATTTCTCTTTGGAATAACTTGGGTATTGGGAGAACAGAGATATAAGATTTAACATTGAGGGTCTGATTTCAACGCAGAGCTTTTTTGAATGACGGGGTGAAGATAGTCCGAAGTTTGTGGGTTACTGTTAAACTGA
>NW_022914993.1:0-213 GCF_012274545.1 Fukomys damarensis
CTTCAGCTTCCCAAGAGCAGGATGACAGGCCTGCGCCCCCACACTTGGCGAATGCACACTTTCGGATCATTCGGGGAGACTGAAATCTGTGCGATGGGGCACAGGGGCCGCGTGTTTGCTGCTCCTGGGACTCTTCAGCAAAGCCAGTGCCTGACTTTATAACGGACTTCAGAAGCCTGTGCAATGACAGCCATCCAACCTGTCCCCCTCAGA
>NW_022914994.1:0-209 GCF_012274545.1 Fukomys damarensis
CAGTCGGGCTAACAATGCTCATGTAGCGAGAGAAACAGTGCTCAGGAGTACCCAGAAACCCAACACACCTGCTGAGCCCTTCCTGGGCCTGGTGTGCCCCGTGTCCAGGCCAGGTCTCCCCGTCCTCTCCTCTCCTCCTGCTTGGTATTCCCTCTGTCCCTCAAGTCTGCCCTGGTTTCCCTGCCTTGTAGGGAGCAGAGTGCAGAGAG
>NW_022914995.1:0-1149 GCF_012274545.1 Fukomys damarensis
CAGAGTTTAAGGAGTATTGGTGCTAAATCTTCTCTAAAGTTCTTATAGAATTTAGGAGTGAATCTGTTAGGAATTGGGCTTTTCTTAGTAGTTGTTTTTTATTGCTTCTTCAATTTCAGTGGTTGATTTTGACTTATTCAGGATATTTATATCTTCTTGATTTAGCCTTGGTAGTTCATATGCATCTAGGCATTTATCCATTTCCTCAGAATTTTTCATTTTATTAGAGTACAGACTCTCAAAATACTGATAATCTTCTGGATTTCAGTAGAATTCATTATGATTTCACCTTTCTCATTTCAAATTTCATGGACTTGGGTCTTTTCTTAATTTAGTAAGATTAGATAGGGACTTGTCTATTTTGCTTAATCTTTCAAAGAATCAAATCCACAACTCATTGATTCCTTGTGTTTTTTTAAACTCTCAATTGAATTAATTTCTGCCCTGATATTTATAATTTCTTTCTTCAAAATCCTCCTAATCCAAGCTTTGGATTTGGATTGTTCTTGTTTTTCTAGGACCTTGAGGTCACTTATTTGAGCTTGTTGTGTTTCCCTAATGTGAGAATTCAGTGATATGAACTTCCCTCTTAGGCTGCTTTCGTTACATACCACAGGTTTGGGTATGTCACACAGGCATTATCATTTGATTGTAGAAACCATCTGATTTCTTCTTTAATTTCATCTGTGATCCATTGCTTATTCAAGAGTGTATTATGTAACTTTGATGTGTTTGTAAAATTTATGTGGTTTCTTTTGCTATTGGTTTCTAGTTTCATTGTGCTATGATTTGATAATATGTACTGGATAATTTTCATTCTTTTGCATTTACTTAAGCATGCTTTATTGGCTTGTAGGTGTTCTATTTTGGAGAAAGTAACATGTGCTGTTGAGAAGAGTGCATATTCTGCTTTTACTGGATGAAACACTATAGATACATATTAAATCCATTTGTTCAAAAATGTAGTTCAGCTCTGATATTTCTTTGTTGATTTTCTGTCTAGATGATCTGTCCATTTGTGACAGTGGAGTATTGAAGTCCCCCATTACTATTGTATTGGTGTTTATCTGATTTTTCATGTCCATTAGTGTTGGTTTTATGAAGTTGGGTGCATCGGTATTTGGTGTGTACACTTTTATAATTGTTAAC
>NW_022914996.1:0-2209 GCF_012274545.1 Fukomys damarensis
TTTTTTTTTTTTTTTTGGTACCAGGAATCAGACGCAGGGCCTTGTGCTTGCCGGGCAGGTGCAGTGCCAGAGCCAAATCCCCAACACCTAAACACCTCTTAATTATAGCATCATCATCAGCATCATCATCATCATCATAAACAGTCAAGGCTCTTCAATTTATCCCAAACACCTTTTCCAAATTTATCACTCAATACTTTCCAGACACACAATCCCTTCTCAACTAGGCAAAGCTCTATTCCCTTTCACCAGTAATACAGAATCCAAAACATTCCTGTAAATCGCATTTCTAAAATGCTTTCATAGCTATCAAATCTCAACCACCTTTCTTTGAAGGTGTGCTGATGAAATAATCACATGAAATCTCTGACCACTTCTGGTCCTATTCATAGTCTCCCAAGGGCCAAGGATTTAGCGCAGTGGTGTACTAGGACTGACTGTCTCACAAGTGCAAGGTTCCCCCTAGGTACCAGTGGGAAAAATATGGATGTTAAGTTCTAATAATACTCCACTGTATACACAAAACATGTCTTATTCACCCCCACCACATTCCTGGCTTGATAATAGGTAAAAACAGGAAATGTCTCCACAATACATATCAACCTTAATATAAAACATAACCTTCGGTCCAGCATCCATAGTAGCTGGGTCCCCAGCTCAGGAGGAGGCCGTGTCATGGTGTCACCATGGGAACTTTGACAATAAAGACTTTTCATTTGCAAAAAATAATAATAAAATAAAATAAAACATAACCTCAATATTACATATAACATATTTCTAAAGCACAACTAAAACCAAATGGGAAAGAAAAAACAGCTGGGCATGGTAGCACATGCCTATAATCCCAGCACTTGGAAGGCTGAGGCAGGAGGATTGACAAAAGTTTGGGACCAGCCTGGGCCACACAGTGAGTTCAAAGCCAGTCTGAACTACAAAACAAGGTCCTGTCTAAAAGAAACCAAAACAAAGGGGAAAGAAAAAAAGGGTGTAAAAAAATCACTAATTTTTCATTTCAAATTCTCTGACTACACTGACTTAAGAACCCAAGGCATAAAAACAAAGAACTACTTATAACTAAAAACAATATAAATGTCAAATGTACCTTTCAGTGGGCAAAGTATAAATACTATAGTCACCTACTTGCAGATATCCCTGTATGTCTGAATTGCTGTATCCATGTAATGAGCAGGGTACGGCCTAGGTGCTCCTGGTTGAAGAAAAGCTGATACAGCTGCCATTTCCTAAGGGAAAAGATATAGTTTATTATACTACTTTTAAAAGAAAAGAAATATTCTTTAGCATTGAGAAAGCTTAAAAATTGAAATGCTATTGGGGTATTTTACTGTACTCACACAAATTTCATAGCTTAATTCAGACTCAAAAATATATTTGCTTTTATCTTAAAATTCTCTACTCAAATTTCATTCTTAGATTCAGTATTTAAATGAGATTTCAAGAAGACGAAGCAAATCCTGTTTTATGAAGTATAGAAATTACCAAGTGAGTCTAGGTTAAGATTTGTGGCCAGACGTGGTGGCACATGACTGTAATACCAGCATTTGGGAGGCTGAGGCAGGAGGATCACCAAGAGCTGAAGTCAGCCAATGCTATAAAGTGAGTTCAAGGCCTGCCTGAACTACATACAAGTGAGACCCAGTCTCAAAAAAAAGATTTCTGCTACACCGCCTCCCTGTTCATCCCTAAATCTTGATGAGTAGAGAACAAATTAGTATGATTACACAGAGATAACAACAGTCATGCATCACTTAATGATGAGGATACATTGTGAGAAAACAGCACTGAAAAATAAGGCATATTTACTATAAAATGATACCTGCACACCTAAAAATAATTACAGTCCATAAAATCTACTCTAAAAATAACAAACCTCTGAGAAAAAGAGTTTGGACAGTCTTCTTGCAGCCTACTCATACATGTTACCAAAGCACAGAGACATACTGATACCTTGGAAGACGACCTACATAATCTAAACAGGCAGCTGAGCATGGCTGGAGGTTAGGCCAAGGAACATAAAAAAATATCAACATGGAAATCCTGGCATGGATAAAGGTGAGGAAGAAGAGCTCCTATCTGCAGGAGCTACCACATGGGTGAGTGAGGAAGAATGCGTCTCTGGAGAAGGAGTCCAAGTGCACCAAAGGACAAATACTCAGTTTTTACTTTCCTAACATGCAGCCAAAGGCTGGGG
>NW_022914997.1:0-1054 GCF_012274545.1 Fukomys damarensis
GTTTATCAAAGTTTTTAATTTTCAAAACAAAGGTTGTTTTGCCTTTAAAAGTCTTTTTAATGCAAAATATGCAGCTTTGAAAACAGGGTTTGGGAAAATGTCTTGAATTCTTCCCGGTTTTAAATGATGTGAAATGTAACTAGTTGCTTTCCAAACCTATAATATTACAGGTTACAGGTCTACCCCAGTTGTTTAAAAGTGAAACTGGGCTGGGTGTAACTCAGTGGTAGGACGCTTGCTTAGCATGCTCAAGGCTCTGGGTTTGATTTCCAGCCTCTAAAAAAATAAACAGAAGCAGAGTTTGTGAAACCATATTATTTCTGACTAATGTCACTTACCTCCATTGTATTTCAAATCCTCTTAAGCCCTCTCAAATTCTAACCATTCTGTTTGTGCGCCGAGGCCTTAGTGCAGTTGTCCTCTTCATTCTTGAGCCAGTGATCAAGTGGAAAGGACTTTGTTTACCATAGTTCTCAAAATGTGGGATAGCAGAATCCTTGGTGTGGTTATAAAAACACAGATTCCAAAGCTGCACCCCGGACATACTGACCTGGGATCTCTGCAGGTGAGTCTAGAACTTGACTTTTAAACAATACAGTTAGGTGATTTGGGGGCACCTGGAAAATCAGTGTTAGTTTGGGAGTCAGTGTTAATTTCTGATCAATTGGGTTTTTACCTGAAGAGGCCCATTGGGTCCACACCACTGGAGCACCTCATCCAATCCCAGGGCCAGTCACCACCTTAAACAGAGGGAAACATCCTGATACGTACCAGGCATTCATCCTGTTTCCTTTCAACAGCCATATGTCCTTCCCCTTGCTTTTGAACACTTAGTCTCCCTTGGGCATCTGATCACCTCCCTGAATCTTGACCTTCATGGCTGCCTTGTAGTCTGAATGGTTGAATCGCTGAGATCCTTGAAAATCTGTCTGTCGTGTGCCAGGGAATGCGTGGCTGAAGGGTCCACAGAGGGAGACAGGTGGAGGATGAGGAAACAAAAGACAGACACAAAAGAACACAGAGCCGGGGCCAGGTGGGGCTTTTCCTCCTGATG
>NW_022914998.1:0-588 GCF_012274545.1 Fukomys damarensis
GGGGGGGCCAGAGCCCAAAACCCATATGAGTTCAAAGAATGATCAGCGCAATGACCATGTTTTCTTCTTTGGACAATATGTTTAATTATATTTATTAGCTGTGAAATGCAATGTGAAGAATATAACTTCTTTCGGTCTCAGGATCGTTACAAGAATTAGGGGTCAGTGTGGTCTTGGTATGACTCAGTCTGCACGTGTACTGTGAGTCGGGGGCACAGAGAGAGCCAGATGTGATGGGGTTAAGGGTGTAGGTAGGGAGCCTCTGTATGGGAATCAAGTTCCTATGATCATCAGTGAAATGCTTTACTAAAAGAAACATGTGTTTTTCCAGTAAGTGTGTTTCAATTCTGAGCTGTAATGCAAGGAGCTGAGTCCTCACTTACGTCCTGCCACCATCCCAGCAGCGTTCAGCCAATACAGCTGGTCACCTTTCTTTCTGCCATGGCCACAGCTTCACCCCAGCCCTCCTGACCTTCCTGCCATCTCCCACCTCTGCACACCAGGCCATCGCCTACACCTCCAACCCAGCACCCGGCATCCCATGGTCAGGACTGAAGGGACATCCCTGGAATGGCACTGGTGCTTACA
>NW_022914999.1:0-240 GCF_012274545.1 Fukomys damarensis
TATACTATATAGTTGTAATTGTGGGATAAGGGAGAACTAACTATAGAGAAGGAACTGTGGCTTCGGACAGTTGACAGTAATGTGTGGTGGCCTTGGACTCAGACGTTGGGTGCGGCCCTGTCAGCACCAACGGTATGAATTCCAGCAAGCTGCTGAACTGCTGCAGAGCCGGCTGGGGCCCTAGCAGCTCTGCAAGCCCTTGCTGTAAGCCCCCTTGGTGAGGTCAGGGTTTTGAAACGC
>NW_022915000.1:0-343 GCF_012274545.1 Fukomys damarensis
GGCAATAGAGACACTGTTTAGTTCCCAAAGGTATGCCCTCAATGATCCACTCCCTTCAATCAGGACACCACTTCCTAAATTGGCCACAACCGGCAAATTGTGAACTCATCAATAGATTAATTCACAGATGAGGGCAAAGCCCTCATGATGCAGCACATTTTGAACGCCCCACTTCTGATCTCCACTGAATTGGAGACCAAGCCTTAAACCCATGAGCCTTTGGGAACATTTCACATCTGAACCATAACACCGTTTAAGGCATTCTGGTCATCTGTGTGGTATATAACCAAGGCTGCCAGGAGAAATGTTAGGACACACCTCTCTACCTACCCAAGGCTATACT
>NW_022915001.1:0-225 GCF_012274545.1 Fukomys damarensis
GGAAAAAGTAATAGTTATTTAAATTTAGACATTACTTAAATGTAGCTGTTTTCTTCATGTATGACTTGATCAGAGTTCCACACGCAGTAATTGCGAGTTGCATGAGATTTCCTCCTGAAGCTCAAAGTTCCATGCAGCAGGCTTTAAACTCTTAATTTTAAAAGTGAATTCTCCACTGAACACTCCTGACACCTGACGTGGACAGTGGAGGGCAGCGGTGGGAAA
>NW_022915002.1:0-554 GCF_012274545.1 Fukomys damarensis
GCGCCCCACTCTCCGCCCGCGCCGCGATTCCCTCTTCCCATCCCCTGGAGGCTGGAGTCCCGCCCCAGCCTGACCGCAGTTTTACAAAGGGCAGTTTTACAATACCTGCACCCCGCTTCCCTAACCCCAGGCACTCAGCGCACGTGTTAATGGGGGGAGCAGACAGTGGACTTGGCCTGGGACCCGCCCGAGGAAGTTCAGCACCCAGGAGAGCTCCATGGCCCCAGACTCGAGGCTAAGCCTCCAGGCAGGTCCAGGACTCTCCAGGCCTCTGATCCTAGGGCCCGGCTGGTATCTACACACAGAGCCTTTAGCTCCTCTTCTAATCCAGCCGGCAACTCCAAGACCCAGGCTCCAGTCCACCCCAGAGTTAGGCTAATCCCAGAGGCCACAGGGAGCCACTGCAGAATCGTCTTCAGACTCCCGTAGCACTAGGATCGCCCTTCACCCCAAGTCATCAGGCTGTGCCCTGTACATGAAGGAATCCGACACATCCAGTGCCAGGTGCACTCAGGCTTTAGGACCCCTAACCTCAAACAAAATGCCAGCACCAG
>NW_022915003.1:0-617 GCF_012274545.1 Fukomys damarensis
ATTTTCATAGAGGAATTTGAAAAACTCAGAAATATTTTGGGGATTCCAAAAGTTTGAACTCATTTTCAGAATTTTGAACATGCATGTGAAAGATCTTAGAGGATAATTATTCATTTATGACTGAGTCTGTAACCCTTTCTCTGCATGCAGGAAACAAAGGCATTAGAAAATACCAAAGTGAAAACAGTTTTCCTTTATTAGAACACGGAAGATAAGTTGCACAGAGTTCTGAAACACAAAGGGGAACACCAAATTGATCGATATATTTAACAAAATCTAGACTGAATCAACCCACAGCTCTACCTTTAAATGTAGACCTTGGAATATTGTTCAAGGAATAAAACTAAAGAAAACAATAGCATCCAGTACAATAAACCATGTGGAAAACAGTTTTGATTTTTAAAGCTGCCATTTAAATTACCCACATTTAAAAATAATAATTATAGGAAAATAAAGGAAATAGACAAAGCTTACACAAAAAGTAGTTAATGTAAACAGCTGCAGAAGTGGCTAAAATGTAGGAAATACTCAGATTTTCAAATACCTCCAAAGGAAAAAAAAAGTAATTATTCCAGAAAGAAATAATAGAAAGTTGGGAAGAAAATCTCGTCACATGA
>NW_022915004.1:0-300 GCF_012274545.1 Fukomys damarensis
AAGAAAATCTCAACAGAAGACGATTTTGACCATTTTCTCTCTTTTATAATATAATTCTAATTGTGAGATAGCATCATAGTACTTTTGGCATACCATGCATGGTTGTAGAGAAATACTAGATCGTTCCTTACTACATTTGAAAGCAGTGTGAGGTTCAGATATGGAGCTCCTAATCTGAAGCAAGAAAAACAAAGATGGCATCCTATAAGTCCCTGCTTGATTCCTGTGCCCTCTAGGGCATCCCCCAAGGTTTATTCCACTCCAGGGTAGGTAGCTACCATTTGGAGAGAGACCCAGAAA
>NW_022915005.1:0-1530 GCF_012274545.1 Fukomys damarensis
GTTCATTTTATCTCTTTCCCCCACTCACTTACTCTTCATTTCCCCTTCTTATTTCTCTGGTAGTGTTCTTGCAAGTTCTTCACTCAGAATTTATTCAAGAAGCATTGAGTAAACTGCATAGTCTCAGAAGTAAAGTATCAGAAAACAAATTTGTTCTTTGTCTCCTCTCATTTATTAGCCTTGGTTTGCAATCAGAGCTTTTCAGTGGCAGCATGAAGGCTGAAGACCTCAAGTTAATGTTTCCGGGTTCCAGCCAAAGGCAAGATGAGGAAAACAGAGAAATTGAACCACAAAAACCAGATTAAAGACCTGCCATTTAGACCTGTTCCTTGGCTTCATTTTGGGCCCCATAGCACCAAATAAACCTTCATTTAGGAAGTGAAAGGGTCTTTAGGGATCACCTAATTTTATAAAATTCATTGAGATCTGTGTGACATCAGTGAAGTAGAGTTTCAGACATTCTTGAGTGGATACAGAGACAGGTAGCTAGCTCATTGCTCTTCTGGGAGTAATGTTCTGTTTGGGCAGAGGTAGCTTTTAATGATTCATTAAATTGAACAAAAATCTGCTGAACTACTAGGTTTGTTTTCACTCCACTGACACCTGTCTGTGGTCTTTGTCTCGAGCTTCTAAAGTTATACCAACTAAATTTAATTTTTACCCCATGATCCAAACCTTTTAAAGGCAGGTTCTTTGTATTAAAACACCTAAATTGTTTTATTCATAGCCAAAAACTCCAGCCTCTCATAGCTGAGCTCCAGAAGATGCTCCATGGTATGTTCATCTCCACCAGACAAATCCCAGCTTCTCTGCATTTCTGGGGCCACCAAGTACCCGGAGGAGCACGCCAGAGTGAAGCCGTAGAGCAGAGGATCTCACACGCTCATCCCAAACTGTGATGGCGTGGTCTCCACGACTGCCCTTTCAGACTACTCAGCAGTACTGACTCAGGAAAGGGAAACGCAGGTCCAGACCTGAGAGACAGACCTCCTGCCTTCTCGCGGATCCCAGGACAGCCGCCCTCAGCACCCTTTCCCCAGACTCACTTACTGAGGAGATGATGCATAGGGTCTGCGTCCATGGCACAGAATGTCTGGTTAGTTCAAGTATCTGTGGCAGTTATAACTCTAGAGCTCGGGGACCCTGCCCTCTGAGAACCTCTCAATCCCTCCTCTCTGGGGACTAAAAGGCCCTCATTCAACTGATAGGCAGGCAGATGGAGGAAGAAAATTTTTTCTTTCTTTCTGAAAGGAAGCTCCTCTGGTAGCCCAGATCTGTATTGGATATGTGTGTCCTTTAAGCAGTGAGCCACTCTCCTAGGTACAGAGATTTTGCATATAGATCCATGTATATTAATGCTCACTTGCAAATTCATACTCAGTACCTTCCACAGATTTCAAAAGCACACTCAGGTGTTTGTTCTCTGGAATTTCTTGCAGTTGGAGATCAGATAGGTAGAGCCCATGAAATTAAGTGGATCAATGTTAATGTATTATGACTTTTCAATATGGCATTATATGGAGGAAAAAA
>NW_022915006.1:0-617 GCF_012274545.1 Fukomys damarensis
GGGGGGGGTAAAGACAAGGTGAAACACACAGGTCACACCTCCATGTCCCAGGTAACCACATTAGAAGTGTGCTGGAACAATCTTCTACTCAGATTCTAAAGCCAATCATGCTGACCAAATTAAGATTAACTATCACAATGTATAATGTTAAAATGGCAACACATTGAATAAATATGCTTGTTTTAAAAAGAGTAATAAATGAAAGTAAAATTGGATTATTTTTACATATCAAAGGCAATAACACCAAATAATTTCTCTGGTATGACAAACTAAAAGTGTAAATAAGATATAAATTGTATAACTGACAATGTGAAATAGGAAGAAAATGGCTAAAGGTGTAGCAGAAGTGGGAAGGGTAGGGGAAAGGAAATAAGGGAAAAATATGAAAAAATGCAAACAAAGTCTTTGTACATAGGGAAGAGTGGAGGGAGTTAAGGCAGGGCAGGGATATGGGGAAAATGAGAAACAAGACCTGTCATGTAAACGTATAAGATCCAAATCATAAATGTAACTGTACTGTATACTTAAAAAGTACCAATGAACTCAATGGGAAAAAAATTTAAAAATCAATAATAAATTTCATATGTTTTAACCTCAATTGCAGAAGGGAAGATTGA
>NW_022915007.1:0-203 GCF_012274545.1 Fukomys damarensis
TTTTTTTTTATTTTTATTGAGTTTGGTGGAGGTGTTATTCTTAAATATTACCTAAAGTTCTTTTTATATCAATTGCTGTGGCATGGTTTTATTTCCTCTTCCTTCATTCTACCAATATGTTGAATTAGTTTAATAAATTTGTTTTAAACATTTACAATTTTTATTATATCTCTATTTTAACAATGTATATTTGCATAGACATT
>NW_022915008.1:0-498 GCF_012274545.1 Fukomys damarensis
TCATGTGTGAAGACTGCCTTAAGTGTGATAATTGATGCAGAGATTATTATTATTTTTTGTAGAGTGCTGTTGGTATTTCATTGTAGTTCATACAGGAATTATTTCTGTTTTTATTTTTATACTTTGTATACCAGAAAACAGTTGATGCTAAAGATTTTGATAGTTTTTTATGAACACTCAACAAATATTAAACATCCATTACTTTATATTTTTATTTTTTCCTGTTAAGTACCCGTTGTTTAATTTAACAATTCATCTATAAAAATATTCTAAATCATAAAGTCTGTATTAGACACCCAAGTTTCTGTGACTTTATGACAAAATTTATGTTATGTCCCTTGGTTAAGGTCACAGAGCTTAAAAGTGATGAATGGAGATACAAATCCTGGATTTCCCAGTATCTTGCTGTTACATTGCTGTGGCTTCTGAGTGTTAAAAATAAATCATGTGTTTGGTTGGTAAGGACTTGGTAATTTTATTAACTTTCACATTTAATTA
>NW_022915009.1:0-250 GCF_012274545.1 Fukomys damarensis
GCCACTGAGGGCGAGCACACCCACGTGAGGCCATGGCTGGGGTCCAGCTGGCAGGTCCCACACACGCGGACAGCATCGCCACCAGAGGCCTCGGTCTCTGCAGTCAGTTCTCACCTCTGCAAGGCGCGTGACGGGTTGGCACCTGAGCACCGTACAGCAGGACGATTGCTTTCGTCTGTGACTGAAAACAGTGCAAGCAAAGCACGCCCACCGAAACTGGAAAAAGCTGTGCATAGAGCTAAGCCTGGGA
>NW_022915010.1:0-241 GCF_012274545.1 Fukomys damarensis
TGAAGTTCAAGAGACATCTAGCCGCTTGAGTTGTCACTACTTTGGGGACAGGGTTTCTACCACACCTTGGGAAGCTGTGTCCTGGCTCCTTGTTAGGGAATTGTCTGCACTCCCAGTACACCTTCTTGGTACCATCCACAGACCCTCTGACCACCCAGTTATCATATTCCTCTTTGGTTATGTGTCAAGCTGCACATTTATTTTTCTTAATCCTTTCTCAAAAATCAATTCTGTGAGTCCC
>NW_022915011.1:0-560 GCF_012274545.1 Fukomys damarensis
TCTGGATTGTTGGTTACCATCCACACTGCAAAAGATAGGCAATACAGAGTATAAACACTAAGAGTTCAGAAACATATAAATATGCCCTAAGATATGCTTGACACAATAGGTATTGGATGTTGTTGACCAGGGAGAATGATTCCATTACCCATGAGTGAAGTAAGTATATATGACTAAACTAAAATGTGTCTCTTATGATACTTTCAAACCAGGCTTGTCCATTTCTTTTACTATTCAAAGTAAAAATGCTATGGCTGTGAATGTGAAAGTCTTGCTAAGCTTATGCTTTCATTTCTCATGACTAAATACTTAGTTAAACAATGTTGTGGTCCCATGGAGAGCCAGGCATGGTGGTGAATGCCTATAATCCCAGCACTCTGGGAGGCTGAGCCAAGAGAATTGTGAGTTCAAGTCCAGTATGGACAACTTACTTAGCAGTACTCTGCTAAGTAAAAATACAATATTAAAAATGGGCTAGGGATGTAGTTCAGTGGGAAGATCCTGGGTTCAAACTCCAGTAACACACACACACACACACACACACACACACACACACACAC
>NW_022915012.1:0-341 GCF_012274545.1 Fukomys damarensis
TTCAAGGTAATCAGTTTCAAAGCAGTGTAAGTCCTAACTTTGGCACCATCCATTCTGTCTAGGTTTGTTACCCTTGCTCTGAGATCCTAATGTAATACATCTAACCATTACTCAATAACATTTCCTAGTGGATTTGAATGTGTATGTTTCACTGTTGATTTTAGCCCTTTGTAAATACTTTAATAGAGCAGTTACAGGAGAAAAAGTTTGAATGTTTCTGTGGAATAGAACAATGTGAAATGCAAATTTGATCTAGAAATGTAATTAGGAAGAGCAATATTGATCAATGGCAAACAAAAAGAGTAGGCAGAAAAAAATAGACTGCTAAGAAAAAAAAAAAA
>NW_022915013.1:0-382 GCF_012274545.1 Fukomys damarensis
CTGAATTGATGTATCACTAATCTGGGCTTGTGGGAACATTTCTAAAAACTGTTGCACTGGGGACTCATTTTTCCACACCTGAGTTTTGCAGGAAAGAAGCACATGTAGTGTGACCATTTTGTGACCCAGTCCACACCACGAGTTTGTAAAATACAAGCTGCACTCAGAGTTTCTCTTTCATATGGCTTGCCATCCTGCAGATGCTTTTGCGTCTTCCTGGTATGCCTCCATCTGTGTCACCCTGTTCCTCCTCCCTCACTTGCACTCCGTTGGTCCTAGGCTGCCTGGTTATTATTTATCCTCAAGTTCAGCTGAGGCACCAGTTCTGTGGCATCACTCTTGACCTTCCAGGCATACTAGTCCTTTGCTTCTCTTTACCTCC
>NW_022915014.1:0-288 GCF_012274545.1 Fukomys damarensis
TCAGGAGAAAGACAGCTAGAACCTGAAGTAGAGCCTTGCAGAGTTCAACCCATCAGGAGGTCAAAGATCTCAACTTTGGCTTTGCAACCAGAAATCAGCCCAAACCTCAGGGAATAGCTTTGGCTTGCCAAGACTAATTAATTTAGATATGCACACTCCTACCCACACTGTCTATTGTGTCAACAGAGGCATACCCTTAGGGGGGACCTTAGTTTCTATTTGTACTTTTTTTTATTTTCTAAATAATATTTTTAACTTATCTTTAATGTTTTAACATTTTTTATCTAT
>NW_022915015.1:0-217 GCF_012274545.1 Fukomys damarensis
CACAAAGCCACTGTGCTTACCTCAGTAGTCCACACTGAGAACCTGTCAGTGTGTGCATGAGGTGTGACTTTAACTGTGATGTGCCAGCTAGACTTGAGCAAGAAGTGCCTAGAGGATAGTGAAGCACACTTCGGGGTGTGTCTGTGGAGGACTACCACTGCTCCTGAGCAAGGAAGACCCACCAACAAGCTTGGACCCTGGAGAGAATAAAAGAGGA
>NW_022915016.1:0-2196 GCF_012274545.1 Fukomys damarensis
ATATATATATATATGACGTTTTTTTTTCATCGAGAGAGAAACAATGAGGTGAATGAGGGTAATTGATTGCTTAGAAAGTCACTGGGAAGCAATTGCAGGACAAGGGTTCCTCTTGTTGAAAACATGTTCAGTTTCCTGCCTCTCTAATAGGACAAAATTCAGCCTTGCCTCTGAGGTACATAGAATAGAAAGGTAAAATCCTTTTGGAAAGAAAAGCCTTCTTGACAGCCCAGGGCATTTTGAAAATCCTTTGGGAAGATTTTTAGTCAGGGACTTGCTTTTATAGGTCTTTGTTGAATGCAATGGCCCCAGATAGTGGGGAACAGAAAAGCAGACCTGTGAGAGAATGGTCAGATTGTAGGGTATGGTCAGTGAGCAGGAGTGTGGGCAGATGGAGACAGGCTGTGGGCACTCACTGCTGCCAGCCTGTTAGGTGTCCAAGCCAGATCCACTTCTCCTAACAGCTCAGCCCTCAGTTACAGGAAGATGTTGACTTGCATGTGAAGGGGGGTCTTGTGTAAGCACAGTGCTGAGGATGTTTGCAAAAACAGTTCAAGCACTCAACAACTTGACTTGGGGCTGTTTATGGGGAAGCAATTTCCCCATTGTGAGGAGGTGAAATGCCAGTGTCATCACAGGACCACACTTAGGTGGTACTGCAGCTCTGCAGTCATAGTTTCCTCTGTCCGAGCAGAAACTTCTCTATTATTCCACAGCTGTTTCTCACTACACTGCTGTGACAACACAGGGACACCACACATCCTGTGAGCACATTCAACTGAACACACACCCAGGGGGAAAGCCAGTTAGAAAAGCCAGGGTCACAGGAGTCTTGAGAGTATCACCTGCCTTTCAGACGTCTGCTCTTTCCAGAGAGATTTATCAAGGGTGCCCAAAGCACACTAATCAAAAGACAGAAGGATGTGTTCCACGCTGGTGTTAATGTAGATATGAAAACTTGAAGTAATCTCACTTTCTCTGACCCAGAAATTCCATGTTTAAGCACCTATTTTTTATATAAGGAAATCAAAATCTGCATAAAACCGTACATGTAATCCTAGCTTCCTGGGTGGGAGGAAGGAACTTACAAGCTTGAGACCAGCTTGGGCCACTTCGCAAGACCCCATTTAAAAATAAAAATGGCTTGGGGATGTAGCTTAGTGATAGAGCATCCCCAGGTTTGATGCGCAGTACAAAATAAATAAATCATAAATCAGCATTTGGTCTCTGGCATGTTTACAGCAAATTAAAATGGGATGTAATTTAGATCATCCACAGTATGGAAAAGGTTAAAGTAATTATGACATCTTCACTTGACTGGCTCATGACTCTCATTATTCTAAGGGTTCTCTCCCCTTCCCCATCCCTTCCTGCAGCTTATATGAAAGAGGTGGGTGGTGTCAGTGGTTCTACTTCTCTTCATGTGTTCAAGAATGGGTGGTAGGACCGGGGATTTAGCTCAGTGGTTCCTCTACCTGCCTCGCAAGCACAAGGCCCCAATTCTGATCACCAGTACCAAAAAACAAAAAACAACAACCAAAGAATGGGTGGGCCTGGAGCCTCATTTTCTGGTGTTTACTTTGACAATATGAAGAGCTTCTTTTCTGTTTTCTGAGTGATAGCTAATTATGGAACAACAGGAATACGTAAGTCAGTACCTTCTTAAAAAATAAAGTAACTCAAGAGATTGGAAGACTAGCCATGTTTTACCTAGAGAGGGAAAGAGAAGAAATGTTCATCACACACAAAATGTTAGGTACCCTCTTATAAAAAAAAAAGGCAACAAAAAGCCAAACATATTGTAGTGAAAACATACTTTTTGTGAACTGATTCTATTCTACATTCTTTCTGATATCAGAAACCCACATTTCTTTTTGGAAGCCACCCTTCCCTATATGAGCCAGAATCATTGGAGGATGGCAAGCTATTGCATCCATAACTGTGGTACAACTTGCACTAAGGTAGTGTTTCTCATACAGCTTCTCATGGGTAAGGCTGTGGTCCCAGACTAAGAGGCAACTAAGTCGCCCAGTATTCCTTAAAATATCCTCCCCTGGAAGGTGGGTTGTTTACATCTCATCTCCTTCACATAGATCAATAAGAATTGCAGTCCAGCGGATCTAACGACAGAAAAATGATCAAACTTTCTGTATTGACTAAAGTGACCTGTGCTTCATTTTTGTTTTGTCCAGCATG
>NW_022915017.1:0-209 GCF_012274545.1 Fukomys damarensis
GAGTGTGAATTCAATCTGTCCTTTAGAATTCATTCCAAAAAGTCAACGGAGCTGGACACTGGAGGTTGGCAGGGACGCCCTCCTGGGAGCTGCTCCGTCAGGGTCAGGGCCGAGCAGAGATGCCCGGGAGACAAGGCCAGGCTCAAGCAAGGCCTGTGCTAGCACGGAGCACAGCTTCCCGTGTGAAACAGTGGGCATGAAACACTGGG
>NW_022915018.1:0-270 GCF_012274545.1 Fukomys damarensis
CATGGTGCAGCCACTGTCCCGAAGCTCCATCTCTGAACACAGGAGCCTTTGGGGAACTATCAACGTCTCAGCCGTAGCAAGTGGGGTCATAGGGGTATGTAGAAATTTTTTCTGATCAACTTAGTTTTTTCAGAATGTAAAGTTTCTAACTTGTCACTTAAAATCCATAAGACAGAGAAGATGTCAATCGTCTAAAATATAGGGACGCATCATTATGGCTCATAAATAACAAGTGCTTATACTGTGACTCAAAAAGGAAGAAAAATCTAC
>NW_022915019.1:0-820 GCF_012274545.1 Fukomys damarensis
ACATGGCTTCCTAATTTCAGTCCTGTGGTAGAAAGAATTCTAATGTTGTAGCCTCAAGATTCCTGTCCCCTGGTTGAATCAAACACTAATCTAAGCATTGTTGTGGAGAAATTTTGCAGATGTGATTAAAGCCAGTTGACCTTGCAATACAGAGATTATTCAAGTGAGGCAGACCAAATCAGTTGGATCTTCTAAAAACACAGTGTTCTTCTGGTTGGTAGAATGGAGATCAGAGGCATTCAGACTGTGAGATGGCTCCCACCTGCTGTTAGTAGCTTTGAGCATAGTCGACACTATGTACCAAGAACTGAGGGTGGCCTCTAAGAGCTGATAGCCAATATTAAAATAGGTGCCTCGGTCTTAAAATTGTAAAGAAAAGATCGTATTAACAACAGTGAACTTGGAAGATGCTACTTGGTTCCAAATGAGAACTGCAGCCTCGGTGACTCTTAGGTCCCAGCCTGATGAGAGTCTGAGCGGAAACCTCAGATGCATCATGCCAGACTCCTGACCTTCCAAAAATTTGTCCCACAGCAACCAATAGTTCATATGGTGCTTCATGGCTCTAAGCTGAGCATCTCTCCAGTGGAATCTAATCAGTCAGAAATGAGCTTTTTGTGTAATACTCAGTGTTGGAAGTATAGAACTTTAGAATTGGAATGATCACCTTATTTATCATTAGCACAACCTTCTGATCTACTAGGTTCAAAAAAAGAGGTCAGTTAGGACAATACACTGAATTAGGGGCAACTCTGGGATTTCCAATTTCATTCCACTATGGTCTGATAATGTCGATGGGATATTTACTTAAGCATGTTCT
>NW_022915020.1:0-407 GCF_012274545.1 Fukomys damarensis
ATTTAGGGAACCGAACAGGCTCCCCATTTCAATCCCGGTGTAGTGTAGTGTACCTTTGAGGGAAAGGACTCATGTTCATTTGACCTTCAGTGTTAGGAATGATGTATGAATAGAAGTCCCTCCCCAGGATCAGGCTTAGAATTAGGATTAGCAGTAGGATTCCAGCGAGTGATAGCCCTGGAGTTTCTCTACCTGCCTTTTGGGGTTTTGGTTTCCTAATTAGTATCAGCATGAGATTTCACCTTAGGCTTCGTGACTGTGGAGGATTTCAAGTACCGCCCTATGGAAACTTAGGAATCTGGTTGTGGTTTAGGTTTAGAGTTAGGACTGGTGAGTATAATACAGAAGGGATTCACATACCAGACAATTTGGGTGTGCGAAGTAGGTTGAGGGCACTGATTTCTGGA
>NW_022915021.1:0-231 GCF_012274545.1 Fukomys damarensis
AAACCCAAAACGCTGCAAACTGAGTGGCTTGTGCATGACAAATTCCCTTCATTTCTGGAGGCTGGAAAGCCCAGATCATGGTCAGCATGGTTGGGTTCAGCCTCTCCTGGGCTACAGGCTGGGACTGGTGACTTCTCATTATATTCTCACGTGGAGGAGAGTAGAGCTAAGGTGACTTGTCATGTCCCTTACAAGGACACATCATATTCACAAGTGTGTCACCCTCATAAC
>NW_022915022.1:0-454 GCF_012274545.1 Fukomys damarensis
TAATTTTTAGAATTTAGGGATTTCACAAAAGTGTTTGAAGGCTTGTTTTAACAATGCTGTCCCCTCATCTCTGGTGTCTTAACAGCCTCAGTGGGATCAACTCAGACGCTTGGTGTTACTAACATGCTCAAAGACAGCAATTTCTTTTGGTCCTACTTATTGGATTTCATATAATAGTATCTTGAGTATCTGTACTAAAGACATAAGCCATATTTATAAATGAAATGCCAAAAGCTGACCAGAAAACAAATCTGCAGGCTTTAAGAAATTATACTGGACATTAGTAAATACTTCAAAGATAACCCTTCCAATGACATGTGTCTATAGATAAAAGGGCCTTGCTCAACACGTGCTCTGTAATAACCACACTAGTATCACAAAGCAATGAAGTTCAAACTTAATTCGCCTTTCAGTCTACGTGGATGTGGTTATCTGCATATTTACTTGATTTACA
>NW_022915023.1:0-295 GCF_012274545.1 Fukomys damarensis
AAAGAGCTGGTTTTTTGAAAGAATAAATAAAATCAACAAACTCTTAGCTAATCTTATCAAAAAAAGGAAAGAAAAAAGGCTCAGATTCATGCAATCAGGAATGAAAAAGGCAAAGTCACAACAGATCTAAAAGAAATCCAGAGGATCATGAACACCTACTCTGAGAACCTGTACTCTAATAAAATGTAAAACACAGAAGAAATGGATAGATTTCTAGATACTTATGAACTACCAAAGTTGAACAAAGAAGATAAAAACATTTTAAACACAGAAGAAATGGACAGATTTCTAGATA
>NW_022915024.1:0-224 GCF_012274545.1 Fukomys damarensis
GTCAGGATTCCTGACGCCTTGAAAGCATCCACTGAATATATTTCCTGTTTGACACACAGGTCTGTCTTCATGACTGACTGGAAGGCTTAGTTCTTATGTTCCACATGGACAAACGTGAGTATTTATAAAGTTAAAATGTAATGAGTCTGCTATATTTTGTTATTCCAGAGTTTCCTGGGTACCAGGGGAACGGTTTGTGCAGAGTTTCCATGAGATACTTTACA
>NW_022915025.1:0-272 GCF_012274545.1 Fukomys damarensis
AATATGAAAAACCTTACAAGACATAGGTGTAGGCAGACTCTATGAACAAAACCCCAATCACACGGGAAATATAAAGAATCAATGACTGGGATCATATCAAATTAAAAGCTTCTGCACAGCAGAAGAAAACACCAACATAGCAAAGAGACAACCTACAGAATGGGAAAAAAATTTTCACCAGTTACTCTTCAGAAAAAAGACTAACATCAAGAATACATACAGAAAACAAAACAAAACAAAACAAAAAAATCAGAGGGCAGATTTAAAGACCC
>NW_022915026.1:0-213 GCF_012274545.1 Fukomys damarensis
AAATTCACCTTTTAAAAATGTTACTATACATTCAATACTTGCCATATGCAATCTAAAATCACACTACAGTTCTATTTGAAAGTCACACCCCCCCTTCTTAGAAAACAAAGCACCCAATGATAAAGAAATTTCTAGCACGATCATTTCAGAGTGCCCAAGGACGAGAGGGCTTGCCCAGGAAATCATTTAAAGCCACTGCATACATCAGCAATA
>NW_022915027.1:0-207 GCF_012274545.1 Fukomys damarensis
CTTGCTGCTTTTACTTCTTTGCCTGAGAAATGTCTGTTCATTTCAGATGCCCAATTTTGAATCGGGTCTTTATATTTTGGGGCGGGGCAGAAGCTTCAGAGTTCTTTATATATTCTAGACAAGAGTCCTTTGTCTGAGGAACACATGGCTAAACTTTTTCTCACATTGTGGGTTGTCTCTTAGTTCTGTTGATGGTTTCTTTTGCAG
>NW_022915028.1:0-263 GCF_012274545.1 Fukomys damarensis
AGGAGGTGCCCTGGAAGGGGGTTGAGGGACCTAAGTCTTCCTGCCTCTTTTGCTTTCCCACCAGAAGGGGAGCAGTTTTGCTCCACACGAACTCCCGCCATGACGGGGCCTCCAAAACTGTGAGCCCAAATACAACCTTCTCTTTCTAAGCTAATGACCTCGGGTATTTGTTATGGTAACGGGGAGCTGACTAACCCAACACCGTACAGTTGGTTCTGTTTATAGAAGGTGAGAGTGTGTCAGCAGTGATAGCAAGCAGATGG
>NW_022915029.1:0-1621 GCF_012274545.1 Fukomys damarensis
AAAAGTGTTTCTCTGCATGTAAACTAAGCTCTCGGCATTAAAAGATAAACCTTTGACATTTTTTAAAGAAAAAGCAAAGGCATAAATAGGAAGAACAGAAGTAACAAGGGCACCATTTCATCAAATGTATCTGCCAGAAGACCATTTTTTAGTGACTAATTGCATTGCTAAACCTACGAAGCCCTGTATTATTAATGAAAAATTGATCCCACCTGTTACTAAGAAAGCATCTGCCCATCTACCGCCATCTACCCCTATTCACAGAATACCATTCCATCAGCACATAGTTTGTCTTTCTGCTTTTTGTTACCCATCTTTCATTTGTGTTCTTGAATGTAGTTCTAACTGGGATAAGACACAGTGTCAGAGTTCTTTGATTTGCATTTATCTAGTGGCTATTGATACTGAACATTTTTTCATGTATTTATTGGCAATTTGTACTTTTTTGAGAATTGCATTTTTATTTCACTTCTCCACTTTTTCTTAGATCATTTTTCTTCCTTGAGAGCTTTGTATTTTAATTATTTAGACATTCTAGATATTAGTCCCCTAGCAGATAATAGTTCTGAGCAAAAGTTTTTTGAATGTTGTAGATTGTTTATTAGGTTATTTCCTTTGCAGTGAAGATTTTTAAGCCCAGTGCACCACTTTTTATTGAATTTGTTCAGAAATACCTTACTCTACCTATAGCTTCAAGTGTTTCCTTGTATTAAAGCCCAGCAATTTTAATATGTCTGTATTTAAATTAAGTCTGATCCACTTTGATTTGATTTTAATACATGGTATAATATGTGCATCTAGGTTTAGTCTTCTACATGAGGATAACCAGCTTCCTCATGATCATTCATTAAAATGTTTGTCATTACTCCAGTGTATGTTTTTGGCCACTTTATCAAAAGTCAGGTGGCTGAAAGTTCATAGGATTTTTTTGTGTGTCATCTGTTATATTTTATTGGCCTACATGTCTGTTCTTATGTAAGTACCATATTGTCTATGTATCTATATTTTTGTAGAATAACTAAGCTTTGTTTTGGGGGTGACTTCTACCTTGCTGCTATAATTTTTAAAGAGTGTTATTGCATTATATCATAGTTGCCATTGTTTTGAGGAATTGGTACATGTGTATTGGTATATCTTTCTTAATTATATTTCTTAATCTCACCATCTGTGTTTCTACCTTCCTCCCCAATTATTCTTCCTCATTGCAAATAAATCTTGGTTTTAATCTTTCATTTATTTTACTGTTTAGTTTCTTTGTTTTAGTTCCTAAGAAAAGTCTTGAGATTTTTCAGGTTTTGTGCCTGCCTTTATTCATATAACATTATGGTCTCATGTTTCATTTAATTTTTAGCAAATTATATAGTTTCATTTTTCCTTTTTTGTCTGTTGGTGTGTATAAAACTTTAGAAATTAGCTATTCTAAATTGTCACTGCTATAAACATGCATGTGTGTGTTGGTGAAGTATGACATCATTTTGAAGTTACTTTTTTATATATGAAGATTACTTGTGGGTAATTGGTAAATGAACATAAAATATTTTTATTCCTTATATACTCCCCTTGCCATTTCCTCCCTTCCAACTCCATCCATCACTTGATCCACTTCTTCTTCTTCCTCTTC
>NW_022915030.1:0-209 GCF_012274545.1 Fukomys damarensis
ACATATGGATCTTACTAATAAAAATGTTGTTATTCATCTTTTTCAGAGGGATAATATTTTAGTAACTTGTATGCCACTTATTTATTTTTAACTTTGGAAACTATATTCTGTGATTAACAATCTCAATGTACTTTTCACCTGGCACTTTAGAGGCTGTATCTTTGATTTTGCACAAGTCTTTAAGGAAACAGAGTACTTGTTTTTGCTGT
>NW_022915031.1:0-201 GCF_012274545.1 Fukomys damarensis
AAACACGAGAGAAAGCATTCAAGATGGAAGACGCAGAGTCTTTAGTTTCAGAAGGGACAGACTCTCACTTGTGCCATGGGAGGACTAGAACAGCTGGGCTACACACATGCGTGAGCACCGAGGAGCAGGGATCATCAGAGAGAGAGAGAGAGAGAGAGAGTAGCTTGGAGGTCGGACCACCACAGAGGGCACTCTGAGAGT
>NW_022915032.1:0-722 GCF_012274545.1 Fukomys damarensis
CCGGAGCCTTGCCTCCTTGACAGAATCGGGAGGGAGGGGCCATCACCTAGCGTCAGAGCTACACTTCGGGGCTGGAACGGATTCCCCGTTGGGCTCCCCGTGTGGTGTAGTGTGCGACGGAGGGTAAGGCTTCATGTTCATTGGGCCCTGAGTTTTAGGAATGATGCAGGAATGTAAGTCCCTCCACGAGGCTCAGGGATAGGGTTAGGGATAGGCGGAGGATTCCGGAGAAGGATAGCTTTGGGATTTGCGTCAGAGCTACACTTCGGGGCTGGAACGGATTCCCCGTTGGGCTCCCCGTGTGGTGTAGTGTGCGACGGAGGGTAAGGCTTCATGTTCATTGGGCCCTGAGTTTTAGGAATGATGCAGGAATGTAAGTCCCTCCACGAGGCTCAGGGATAGGGTTAGGGATAGGCGGAGGATTCCGGAGAAGGATAGCTTTGGGATTTCGGATTTCGCAAAAAAAAGGGTCGAATGTGTGTTTCCCGGGACCTGCCCATGGAAGCCTGGCTATAGTGGGCAGCGACTGGCCAGCGAGGAGGGTTAGCGCTCGATGTCGGGGATGGAATAGGCCCCCCATTTTCGTCCCTGTGTAGTGTCCTGAGCGCTGGATGGTGGGTGTCGGTGTTAGTTGGACGTCCAGGCTGAGGAGTGACATTGGAGTAGAAGTCCCTGCTCTCGGGTCAGGGCTCCTGTTACCGCTGGGGATAGACAGGATTCCG
>NW_022915033.1:0-460 GCF_012274545.1 Fukomys damarensis
AACAACGAATGTGACTGTACTGTATACCCTACCATGTACCAATATACCCAGTGAGGAAAAAAATATCCCTGAACTCCTGCATTCGTATGTGTGGCTCGTTCCCTGTGGGCAAATGACAATTCATGCGGTGTCCTACAATCAATTTTAGCAGGAACAGGGCCACCTGAGTAAGACAAGGCTACATGTGGCTGAGTCCCTCGCCTGGGATATACTTTACTGCTCAGGTTGGTCATAGGAACTGCAGAAGATCTTTCTAAAACGATAAAGCTTCAATAAAGCTCAATGACCCTGCCTGGTCATCCCTACCCCTTCGTGACACAGAAGGCTCCAACTAGTAGCACAGTCCTATTTTTCAGCCATTCAAGAAGGACCCAACCTTTGCAAAATGTTTGTGAATGTGTGTACGGAGATTTCACTACATGTCCCAGCCCAGGGGAGCACACTGGGGCAAATGAGGGAA
>NW_022915034.1:0-627 GCF_012274545.1 Fukomys damarensis
GCACTTTTCCCACAGCATGATAATTATCTATTTTAAAACAGTTGTGCATATTGACTCTTGTCCAGTGAAGAGGTAGACTCTAATTCTCTTTCCCTTAAATATAAGTGGGAAGTCACTGTTTGGGGGGCAAAACGCAGCAGACATGGTGCTGTGTGACTTCTTTTTGGTTTTTATTTTTTGATTTTCAATGCTGAGAGTTGAACAGAGGGTCTCCCACATGCTAGGCCTTTCATAGCCCTTTCAGTGATCTGTACTGAGCTACACCCCCAGCCCTACCGTGTGACTTCTTAAACCAGGTCAGAGTAGTCCATGCAACTTCTGCTGGTTTCTCCTGAGATACTTGTCCTTGGAACCCAATCACCATGCAGTGACCAAGAACACAGATCGGAACATTTAGGTGTGTTTCCACTGTCCCAGGTAAGATCTCAGCTGATTGCCAGTATCAACCTCCACAATGGTTAGTGAGTGAGTCTCCAGGTGATTCCAGCCCCCTTTGAATTGCCCCAGATGACATGGAGCAGAGATGAGACGGTGGTCAGAGCCCCATACAAATTATAGATTTGTCATATTGAGGAAATACTCCTAAGTGAAATAAATAAGTCACACATGTGTAAATACCGAATAGTT
>NW_022915035.1:0-270 GCF_012274545.1 Fukomys damarensis
GATATTTTATGTTCCTATTAACTATATACTGTATAAAGTAGTAGAAATCTTCTGACAAAGCAGAAAGACAAGCAAGATATTAATCATATCCTATAAAAAGTTCAGGAAAGCACAACACCTGTGCTGTTCATGTAAGTAATATGTGTGTATGAAAGTGCCATTGTTGAGTGTAAAGACTGCCTCAGCTGTGATAATTGAAGTAAAGATTTTTTTTGTAGAGTACTATTGGTATTTTCACTAAGTTCATATAAGAATTTATGTCTGTTGTTC
>NW_022915036.1:0-538 GCF_012274545.1 Fukomys damarensis
TAATGTCTTTTAACCTTTTCAGGAAGACAACTAGAAGGGGGAGAGCTTGATTGAATGGAATTCCTATTTTTAGTATTGCTGAGGAATCTCCACGGTGATTTCCACAGTGGTTTGCAATGGTGGATTCCCCTCCTAATGTCAGAGGCTTCCTTTCTCCCCGAAGCCTCACCAATACTTGCTATTATTTGATTTCTTGGTGATAATCATTTTGGGGGAGCAAGATGGAATCTCTGTCATTTAAATTTGCATTTCTCTTATAGCCAACGGTGTTGAGCATTTTCTGGTGTATTGCTTGAGCATTTGTACTTCTGAGAAGTAGGTATTCATCTGAACTGCCCACTGTTAATCTGCTCATTTATTTCAGGTGTCAAATTTCTTTTCCGCTCTGTCTCCTGCCCTTCAGTTCTTTACATAGTGTAGATTCCAGGCTTCTGTCTGAGGTACGAGCGAATGCCTTTCCTAGTCTGTAGTCATGTCTTCACTCTATTTGTTCTTTCCTTTGCAGTAAAGATTTTTAATTTGATATAATCTCTTTTGA
>NW_022915037.1:0-210 GCF_012274545.1 Fukomys damarensis
AAATAACAGACTGAGACAATCTGAAGACAGGATATCAGATACAGAAGACTGGATGGCAGTCAGTGACCATGAAAAGAGGGACTCTAAAAAAAGTAAGGGAATGTGATAAATCAATCCAATGGCTCCTAGATGAAGCAAAGAAGAATTATATAAGACTGATAGGAGTCTATAAAAAAGCTGGAGAAAGTACAAGTAAGATTAAAAAAAAAA
>NW_022915038.1:0-290 GCF_012274545.1 Fukomys damarensis
GAATTCTGTATAGTTGGGGATAGATTCAGTTTGACGTTAGAACAGAAACGCACTTTGCAGAGGTCTTCTGCAGTTTAAATTGTAGTTTTCCGCGAGAAAGAGCTTCCCTCCCACTTAGCCTTTTAAAGCGATAGCGGTCAGTTTTGTGAATGTGAAGTACTCCACAGAGAAAGGTGCTCCAACTCTGTGAGTTCACCTGTGAAGTCCACCTCGTATGTGGAGCACAGCTGTATTCCTCTTTGTTTGTAGGTCTCTGCCTGGCAGAGATTGAAACACTGTTGTGAGGCACT
>NW_022915039.1:0-253 GCF_012274545.1 Fukomys damarensis
CAGTTGTGGGTGTGTGCAGGGCATCAGGGATGACTGCCATGTGGGCCAGCAGACTGAGGGGACAGCCCTGCCTGACTGTAGGTGGCACCACCAATAGGCTTGCAGCCGGAGGGAGTGAAAGCAGAAGGAGGAGGAAGTCGCCTGTATCTGAAGAGTTCCGTGCTGCTTGAAGGAGTGCATGTCTTGCTTGCCCCATTACCGGTGCACATCAGACTCCTGCTTCTTCTGCCTTTCAGCTCGGACTCTCAGCAGT
>NW_022915040.1:0-220 GCF_012274545.1 Fukomys damarensis
TTTTTTTTCTGGTACCGGGGATTGAAATTGGAAATACTCTTATCTGTGGTCACTGTGCTTTACGTGCCAAGTGACACAGCCGCAGGTGTCCATCTGACCCACTGTGTGTGTGTGTGTGTGTGTGTGTGTGTGTGTGTGTGTGGTCATGCACAGTATTTTTGCCTATACAGCCTTCTGCTATCACCTCTACAGTCCTTGCTCTCCAGAGCTATGCAATTGA
>NW_022915041.1:0-1237 GCF_012274545.1 Fukomys damarensis
CTCATTTCCTGCCATCTCCCCAGGGAGGCATAGATATCATAAAAGGTCCTGGAATGAACTTTTCTGAATCTCAAAATAATCCTTTTCCAACTTTTAAGGGATCAGTAAAATTTAGGTTTGATTTTTCTTTTCAAAAACCAAGACAGTTGGTCATTATTTAAAAATCATGCCATCCAAACCAGAAGTCTAATGATTTTTGCTCGTAATAATGACTCTAAACAAAATTATGGCTTTAAAAAGGACTTTGATGCAGTTTAAACTGGATGACCAAAGTGAGAATAGGAAGAGTAAGATATTTTAGTAGTAAGATATTTCCAGCTATGGGAGGAGGTGAGCTAATAATCACACTTGAAAATACAGTATTCTCATTACATTAGATTAGGTCAGATGAACATCTCTCATGAGACACAGTCATGACTGAATTTTAAGCTATATTGTGATTTGATAATTTAAGTATTAAGCTTACTTTAATATTTAAGAGTTCTCATACATTCATTCACTCATAAATACTTGCTTACAATAGGTATAGTAAGTGCATTCAGGTACTCACATTGATGCAATGATGATCCAAAAAGATCCATAATGTTTTAAAGTAGCTATGCATACATTTCACAATTTTTACTTATTTTATTTATTTATTGGTACTAGGGATCGAACTTGGGTCCTTGCACTTGCAAGTCAGACAGTGGCACCACTGAGCTAAATCCCTGGGCCCCATTTTGCAATTTTTAATGAAATGTGTATATCCAACCTTACATGTAAGTCTACATTTTTTTCACTTTTTCGGACTCAATATGCACCACTCGTATTGTATAGCAATGTTTCATTAGTACAGAGCCTCAAAAAAGTGCTGAACATATCCATCATGGAAAATACTTTATCTCATTTAATTAGATTGTTTTCAACTATCCTTGCTGTTTTAAGAAGTAAATATAACTTACATAGTGCTTCAAAAGAAAGAATTTTAATTTTAATAAGATATATTAAAGAAATCCGAGAAATTGAATGTTGGTAGGAGCTTCATGCTAATTTAAAAGTTAGATTTTCAATTCAGATTGACATGATTTAAAAATGTGGTGAAAGACTAATGAAAAAGTAACAAATATAAAGAATTGGGAACTTTTATAACAAATTGACTTAAGAAGGGCTGGGGATTTAACTCAGTGGTACTGCCGCCTGCCTTGCAAGCGCAAGGACCCAAGTTCAATGCCCAGTACCAAAAAAAAAAAAAAAAAAA
>NW_022915042.1:0-238 GCF_012274545.1 Fukomys damarensis
TTGTCAGGAACATTTGAAGGTCACACCCAAATGTTGCTTGAACATCTTTAGATCAGACCAGCATGCTGGTTGCCCCAAATTTATACCCGCAGGATGCAGTGAAGCCTGAGGTTGGGAGATTGAGGTGGATGCATGGTCACAGTTGTAAGGAATGCTCCAGGGAATTGTAATGGGGGTGGAGGAGGACATGTCCTCAAGTGTAGAACAAAGTCTGTGCTCACACCAGGTCCCAGCAGCA
>NW_022915043.1:0-204 GCF_012274545.1 Fukomys damarensis
CCAAAGGCAGCAGTTCGGTTTAATATGAGCGAGTGGAGTTGTAGAATAATGGAATCGTAATGGGTGGGGGCGTTTGGTGAGCAAACTTCTGGCTACCACCCCCAACACAAGCCGCAGGCGCACACACATTTAGTACACAAACGGAAGTGTAATTAACAGGGGTTCGCCACTCTTTCACCGTATTTCTCAGGGCAGAGTTCACAG
>NW_022915044.1:0-206 GCF_012274545.1 Fukomys damarensis
GAATTGAAAAAGGAGAGAAACTACTATATCCTGTGCTGACCTTGGGGATAAATAGCAGTGATTGATATTCTAAATAGGTATCAACCACCTGGGTGGAGGGTCAAGGTCTTAGCCGAGCCTTTCCAGGAAATATCCCTGACCCGCACCCTTCCTGAAATCCTTGTACATATGTGACTTGCTACGTGACTTGCTTCCTCTGTACTTAT
>NW_022915045.1:0-620 GCF_012274545.1 Fukomys damarensis
ACACACACACACACATTTAAAATATCCTTCGGGACACTTTGGAGTCCTGGTTTGGTGGCCATGAATTTCTTCAGGTGTTCTTTGTCATTAAATTATTTTATTTCTTCATCAATTTTGAAAGATAGTGTTGGGGGTACATCAATCTGGATTGGGGGTTGTTTTGTTTTAGGGCTTGAAATACTTCAGCCCAAGCTCTCCTTGAGGGTTTGTGTTGAGAAGTCTGCTGTAATTCTGATGGGCTTTCCTTTAGAGGTGATTTGTTTCTTTTCTCTAACAGCTTTTTTTTTTTTGTACCTGGGATCAAACTAGGGTCCTGTACTTGCGAGGCAGGCAGCAGATTCACTAACAGCTTTTAATATTTTGTTCTTACGTTGAATTTCTGAAATCTTAACTATTATATGCCTTGGTGTAGTTTTTTTGTTTGTTTTTGTACCGGGATCAAACTTGCCCTCACCAGTGCTTGTGAGGAAGGCAGAAGCAGCACTGAATTAAATCCCCAGCAGATTTTGTTTGTTTTGTTTTTTGAGACAGGGTCTCACTGTGGAGTTGAGACTGAGCTGGAACTCACTGTGTAGCCCAGGCTGGTCTCCAACTCACAGTGATCCTCCTGCCTCAGCCTC
>NW_022915046.1:0-325 GCF_012274545.1 Fukomys damarensis
AAAAAAAAGCAGCCCGGCATGGTGGACGATGCCTATAATCCCAGCCACAAGAGGTTGAGGCTGGGAGATCTGAGTTTGAGGCCAGCCTCAACTGCAGAGAGACCATGATGCCTCAAGCAAACAAAACAACTCACCCACCAATAATTAAAATCTTGGCTTGACATTCCGATGATCTCTGTTAGAAGGGAACGTTGAAAAACTGGACATTACCGGTGAGGCAGCACATGCCTGAGATCCTAGCACTGGGGAAGCTGGGGCAGGAGGGTTTTCAACTTGAGTTTGAGGCCAGCCTAAACTACACAATGGGTTCAAGATAAGCCTGAAC
>NW_022915047.1:0-241 GCF_012274545.1 Fukomys damarensis
AGGCAGTGGGGAGGTCAAAGAGTAACAAATTTTACTTATAAGGTGAATAAGTTCTGAAAGCTTTAATGTGCACTCTGGTGACTAGTGTTTTGGTGGGGGTTTTTTTTCCATTAAATTTATTGATACATTTTAGGTGTGCAATACAATGACATTCATCATTGTGAATTTTTACCTTTTTCTGGTATATCTTGGTTCTTATTTTTTCCCCATTCCTCTGGCCTCCCTCCAACTCTTCTACTCC
>NW_022915048.1:0-226 GCF_012274545.1 Fukomys damarensis
AGCTGTTCAGGGATAGTGGTGGGTCTATAAATGTACCTGTAACCATAAGTAGGTGGAGCAGAACAGAAGGGAGAATAACTGGATCAAAAGGTTATTATCATAAACAATATGCTGGAAAACCTGCATGGTCAAATAATATAAATACATTTTGTATACAAGAAAGGTAGCAATAATAATTATAATTATATGAAATCTTATGTCCTGTAATGTAGCTTTGTATCAACAG
>NW_022915049.1:0-218 GCF_012274545.1 Fukomys damarensis
AGACAAAGCAACAAAATGCCTCTAAAAACTCCTTTATCTCCCAAGCTGGCCCATGGGACAGTGAGAAGGAGGAAATCAAAAGCCACAAAGCTAAATTATTGGAAAGGATAACAGAGGAGATAAAAAAGACCAGATCAATAAAGTGCTTGATGAGCACAAAGAAGATGTAATTAAACTGATAATGGTCCTAAAAAACAAAACAATCAATGAGACTATAG
>NW_022915050.1:0-499 GCF_012274545.1 Fukomys damarensis
TAAAAAGGAGCTGGGGATGTAGCTCGCTGCAGAGGCCCTGGGTTCCATTCTGAGAACTGCTCCCCCGACAGAGGACATAGAAGTAAAATTGCTTGCTAGGATTTTAACTACAGAGCGTGGATGTCAAGTGGTGTTGCATTCTGTGAACAGAAACTTGTGAGTATTTACTAGCAAAAGACAGTGTGCTAGGCCCTGGGAGCAGCAGTACAGCCCCGGACTAACTGTACAACAGGTTGTGCACGTTGAGCCCAGTGTGAGTGTCCTAGGTGAGGGTGACAACAGTTGGGTAGGGAAGCCTCCTCAAACTGCTCACGTTTGTAAAAATAACTTAAATTCAATATCGGGGTGAGGAGCTGGAGATGAGCCCGAAGTTCATGCCGTCTTCAGCCCTGCCTCTTCCAAGTGCCAGGGCAGGTGTGGAGGAGACGCCGGGGAAGGATCTGTCCTGGCTGGGGCCCCTGGTGTCCTTGCCTGGTCCCCAAAGCTCCTGCCTGGCTGG
>NW_022915051.1:0-279 GCF_012274545.1 Fukomys damarensis
GATATCAGATGTTTAGAAAAATAAATCAAAATAGAAATATGCAAGTTCACTAGATTTCATGGCGCTTTACTTAATCAAGTTATTCTATGCTGAGTTCACATTTAGAGTCCTCACACTATGCCAATAACAGCATTTTATTACAGTTCTAACAGATGATCTGCCTTCTACTCATAGCATCCTCTGCTCACTTTAACCTCTGACTCTGCAGAGACCACAGCAGGTGGGCAGACATGGACAACCTCACCATCTTCACAGAATTCCTCCTCATGGATGTCACAG
>NW_022915052.1:0-220 GCF_012274545.1 Fukomys damarensis
CTCTGACAGGGAGAGCCTGCTTCCTCCTCTCCTCCCTCTGCCCCCCTCTGTCGAGTGGCCTCAGACTGCAGGCAGGGGCCTCCATCCCTGCGGCCTAGGCAGCTTCTTTGCACTCAGGACCACCCTGTCAGGGACCCCCACTGTGCAAGAAGGGCCCTCTGTGAGTTCAAAACACCCCACCGTGGGTGCTAAGAGCCCCAGAAGGGGCCGGCGATTTCAA
>NW_022915053.1:0-544 GCF_012274545.1 Fukomys damarensis
CCTAGCGTTAGAGCCACATTTAGGGGCTGGATGGGATTCCCGTTTGGACTCCCCGTGTAGTGTCGTGTGTGTCAGAGGGTAAGGCTTCGTGTTCATTGGACCCTGAGTTTTAGGAATGATGTAGGAATGTAAGTCCCTCCTGGAGGCTCAGGGATAGGGTTAGGGTTAGGCGGAGGATTCCGGAGAAGGATAGCTTTGGGATTTCGCTGCCTGGGTGTCGGGCTGTGGGTTTCCTAGTTAGTGTCAGCATGAGATGGCACCTGAGGCTTAAGCACAGGGGAGGATTTCAAGTGCCGCCCCACGGGAACCGATGAATCGGGCTGTGGGCTAGGGTTAGGGTTAGGATTGGTGAGCATGACCCGGACGGAATTCACCTTCCAGGTAGTTTGCCTGTGCGAGGGAAGGTGAGGGCAGCGCCTTTCTTGAAGGTGGGGTCGAATGTGTGTTTCCCGGGACCTGCCCACGGAGCCCTGGCTATAGTGGCAGCGACTGGCCAGCGAGGAGGGTTAGCGCTCGATCTCCGGGACGTTATAGGCCCCCCCGC
>NW_022915054.1:0-204 GCF_012274545.1 Fukomys damarensis
ACAAGAACCAGATGTTGCTATGAGACACTTCAAATATAGAGAAATAAAACAAATGGTTAAAAATACATGCCATGTAAACAATATATGAAAGTAGGTTGAAATGGCATTTTTTAACTCATTAATTTTTTGGTACATTTTGGATATAGAATATGCTGACTTCCATTATTTGGAATTTGTACTTTTACATAATCTATCTTGGTTCTT
>NW_022915055.1:0-719 GCF_012274545.1 Fukomys damarensis
TAAAGACTTGTACAAGATATGGATCTGTTTCAGACAGAAACTACTTCAACCAGTAGCTTTCATTATCTCTCTCTAATGTTTTCAATGGGCCTGATTTGAAAAGATTGGAAGTGTGGATCTTTTCTTTCTTCTTTCTATTAATTTCTGTTTCTCCTTTAACCGGAGGCGGGGGAGGTTGGACGTGAATGAAACTTTGGCTGTGATTAGAGATACATCAGCTTCACCTGTGCTGGGTGGTTAGTGCAAACCCCTCACACTTGCAACCCAAGCGCCTGGATCTCAATTGGGAAGGGCCCTTACCTTCACACCATCGGCTGGCTTGACTGTTACACGGCTACCAAGAGCTAAACCAAGCTGAGGTATGTTTTGTCTGCTGGAATAAAAGCAGACAGAGAAGCTAGAGCTCTGCATGGTGCCTGACTGGTGAGAATGGTTTCACCGTGTCACAGGCTGACCCCACTGTGCTACAATCGCACTGCCGCCACTGCTAAAGCTGGAATCAACACACACAGCCGAGACTTCATGTCATTGTCCCAAACATACCTCTTCCACGGGGCATTTTGCTGTGCACTATTCATGAGTGCTAAGAGAAAAAAAGAAGGGGTTATAGAAGAGGAAAGGGAGAGAAAAGAGTGAACCTATGCTGTCAAAGAAATTTAGGCGCAAGACTTGCCACACCACTGTTCCCCTGCTCTGCACACTCAGATGGAAAAGGAACG
>NW_022915056.1:0-236 GCF_012274545.1 Fukomys damarensis
ACAAACTTCAGCTTAAAGTATCCTTTTTCTGTTTTCAGATTGTTACATCTTAAAATTTGACTGACTGTTAATAGAACAGTATTAACCTTGAGTTTTTATCAACAATGTACAGAAAAGAGCAAGTTAACCTTATAATCACAATTCAAGAATTTGTAAAGTACAAAAAATGTTTAAAGCATACCAATTAAACTTAATTCAAATTGAAACAAAGATACATTTATCAAAGAGTTAAAATT
>NW_022915057.1:0-1433 GCF_012274545.1 Fukomys damarensis
CCCCCTTAGAACTAATGAATAAATCCAGCAATGTGGGATACAAGATCAGTTCCATTTCTGTACACCAACAAATAAAATACCAAAATGAAATGAAGAAAAATATTCTATTATCAGAAGCATCAAAAATAAAAATGACTTTGAAATAAATCTAACAAAGAATGAGAAAGACTTGAACAATGAAACAAAACTGGTTGTTGAAAGAAATTAAAGATGAGCCAGGCATGGTGACTGTAATCCTAGCACGTTGATGCTAAGGCAGGAGGATCACGGCTTTGTGGCCAGCCTGGGATTCAGAGTTTTAGACTTTTCTGAACTATTTATGGAGAGTTTGTCTCAAATAAACAAACAGGAAAACCAAATAATTAAATGAGAAACAAATAAATGAAAAGTCCCTGTACTTAATGATCAAAATTTCATTTTTAATATATCAATATTATTCAGGAAACCTACAGATTAATAAAACCTCTATCCAAATGCCAATTACATTTTCCCAGAAATTAAAAATATAATCACCCCAAGAATCAAGTACAATACTGAAGAATACCATGTAATGAATAATTTTGAAAAGAAAACACAGTTGAAGATTTGCACCCCACCTGTGGAGGAATGATTTCAGAATATTCCACAAAAGGAACAGTAGTCACAAGAGTGCAGTACTGAAATAAACACACACCTACAGACGAACACAGAAGCTCAAAAATGAACCTCTTATATCTGATCAAATTATCTCTGACAAAACCGTCAGACTGTTCATTTGGAAAAGTAGTTTTTTCATCAAATGGCGCCAGTAAAACTGGATACCATTTTCTGGTGCCACAAGCAAAAGAATGAAGTTAGGCCTTAATTTTACGCCAATTACAAAATGGATTAAAGATGTAAACATAAGATGCAAAACTCACAAAGAAAATAGGGAAAGCTTTATGATGTCAGATATGGCACTGATTTATTTTATTTAACATCAAAAGTATAAGCAATGAAATTTAAAATACATTAATAGGGCTACATAAAATTTAAAACATTTTATGCATCAAAGAACACAATCAACAAAATCAAAAGGCAACCTATAGCATGAGAGATAATTGCAAATCATATATCTGATAAATGGCCAATATCCAGAATTTATAAAGAACTCCTACTCTCAACAACTAAACATCAACAACCTGATTTAAAAATGAGCATCTCAAAAGATGATGGATAAATGGTCACCGGGCATATAAAATGATGTTAAAATGATCACTAAAAGCTCCCTACTTATCAGAGAATTGAAAAATCAAAATCACAACGAATTACTTCCTCACGCCTTTATGCCTACTAATGAAGCAATAGAAAATAAAAAGTGTTAGCAAGGATAAATAGGAATTGGTACTTGTGCACTTTTGCTGGGAGTATAGAGTGATCCAATCACTATGGAAAAGAGCAAGGTTGTTCAAAAA
>NW_022915058.1:0-214 GCF_012274545.1 Fukomys damarensis
TGAGATAATAAATATGTACTGTTTTAAGCTTTAAATCTGTGATAATTATGAAGCAACAAAGAATACAAGTCCTCATCTTGATTGCTGAAGTATAATATTTAGGGATGAAGTAACAAGTGTAATTAGAATATGAATATTTAAATTTTTAAAAGATAAAGGGAGGGCAGGGACAAGGGGGAAAAATGAGAATCAAGACCTATTATGTAAAGGTACA
>NW_022915059.1:0-408 GCF_012274545.1 Fukomys damarensis
TCTATTAGCACTGCAAAAAAGCAAGCTACTCCTCTGCTCAATAATTAATCAGATACAAGCAAGAACTTTATTGCATTAGGCTAACCAAAGCTACCAGAAAGGCGAAAATTATGAATGGATAATTAGGAGGGTTATGGAGAACAGGCATATAAAAATAGTGTCATTAATGGAAAAGGAAAAAGATGTCAGGAAACAAGTCTGCTCTTTTCTGATGCTCTTTTTCTTCATCTTGAACTAGAAGACAAACCTTTCTAAGTCTTGTTATTCATTTGTAAATACAATGTAATCAGTGCTCATAATACAAAATCAGTTATCTAGAATAAATAACCTTTGATGGATCTTAAAATACTTGAAAAACAGCAACAATCCAAACTCAAACCTAGTTGAAAGTGGAAAATTATGAAGATC
>NW_022915060.1:0-266 GCF_012274545.1 Fukomys damarensis
TGGGATGCGCTCTTGCATATGAAGGGGTGAGGGAGACACAGGAGGTCTCTGTTCTGGAGACTGACCCTGGGTGGAGGATTGTGCCTGAGCCCTTCTAGGGTCAGGTGCTGTACCTGGCTCCAATGCCTATGTCCTCACTGCAGGGAGGTTTGCATCCAAACTCACACTGAAGTCCCCCACTGTGTCTATTCTATACTGATGCATATCCATGTCCTTGGTTCTCAGGGTGCTCAGTGCTCAGGAAACATGACTCTCAGAAAAGCCAC
>NW_022915061.1:0-1132 GCF_012274545.1 Fukomys damarensis
AACCCTGTAGATCCCTATATAAAGAGGTTCTCATTTCTGGTAGAGTACTCAGACTCCTCTAAGCCTGCCTGGACTCACTGGTGCAATAAAAGATTTTCCTCCCCCTCTTCAACTGACCACTGGACTCTCGAGTCTTCAAAGAAAGAGAGCTATGACCCAGAGCTGCCAAACTGAGCTATAAAGCTCAACCATGCCTCAGAGCTGCATTCCAAAGTCACCACCCTGAGCTGTAATGCTCAGCTGTGACTTCCAAGCTCTGGTACTTGGCTGCAGCACTGAGCTGTAACACTCAGCCATGCCTCTGAGCTGTGGCACTGAGCTGTGACACTGAGCTACAATACTTGGCTATAGCACAGAGCTGCTCCCCTCTGCTGCAATAGGAGTTGGGAATTTGGGGAGGTATTTTGTTGTCCTATTTTCTCACATTTCTGTTGTTTTTGTTTGATGAGTGCTTATAGTGGAAATGCTTTGCTGCTAGTATAGTGTTATGACTTGTATCAAGATGACCCCCCCAAACCTCATGTGCTCATGGGCTGGCTTTTCAGAGTTTGCTGGATCTAGGGTGTATGAATGTAGATTAAGGGTGTGATGCTGAAATTAAGGGTATGTGGTACTGCATTAGTCCACTAATTGATTTATCATAGCTCTGAGTGTGGGGAATGAGAAGTCCCATCCTGGGTGTTAGTGGCACCACCCAACAGGTTTGTAGCCTGGATGGGATAAAAGGAAAAAGGAGGTTTGCTACTTGCTGCTGCTTGGTCCTCCTGCCTGCGCCGCCATGAATTGTTTCATCTCTGTGATGCCTCTCTGCTGTGTTGCTTTGATACTCTGCCTTAGAGCCAGCTGACTATGGACTGAAACTTCTACAAACTGTGAGCTGAAATAAACCTTTCCTCCTTTAACTTGTGGATGTTAGGTCTTTTGTCTCAACAATATGAAAAGTGTCTAAGAAATATAGAGATCTATTTAATTAGTCACTTTTCAGTGATGTTCTTTGGGTGTGTTAAGTGTAGTCCTTTGCTTATGCCCCATGCTTCAACCACCTGGGTTAATTTGGAAGAGGAGGATACAGTGCAATTATTCCAACACTGAGTTTTCTGGAAATATACCCAGTATAGTTAATGTCTGATCT